>NW_015181284.1:0-3798 GCF_001447785.1 Gekko japonicus
AACTAATATACCCAGCCCAAGCGCAAGAAAGGATGCAGTGTTCGAAGATTTTCTTTCTCATGATCCCTGGAGATGGGTGTCCAGTGTATTTGCAGAAAGGGGTTTGGACCAGGGCCAGGTTTAATTATGCTCCGTATGCTGTAGCATACCTGTTTAAAGTTTTATGTTTTTTCATACCAGGCAGCGAAATTTCTAGTGATGTGGAGTAGAAACGTTGTATGTGGATCAAGATGAGAAAATTGTGCAGATTGTCCCAGGTTCAGTCCCCAGCATCTCCAGTTAAAAGCACCTGGTAGTACATGATATGAAAGACCTGATGCTTGAAAGTCTGGGTCCTAATTTGTTCCAGTGAGCCCGCACTGACTACTGAGGAATTCATGCCACAGTTGGATTAACATAAATGGCAATGATTCCTTAAGCTCAGTGCACAACCCAGTAAATAAAATAACACAAAAGAATACATGATACAATAATACATGGTACAATTTTGTTGTTGTTCAGTCGCACAGTCGAGTCCAACTCTTTGCGACCCTATGGACCAGATCACGCCAGGTCTTCTGGTCTTCCACCGTCCTCTGATGTTTGCTCAACTTGGTACAATAATGCATAATAAATTGGTGGTATAAAAAGGTTCAGACTTTTAATGCATTTTAAGCAAAGCAATTACAAACCGTAGATAGAGGAAAAACACAAATATGGACAGTAAAAAGAAATCAGATAGACCAATAACATGACCACATAGCAATAAGATATGCGATAGGTTAACCTCCCAACCACTTCCAGATCATCTAAGTTAAGCCAGGCCCTCAAAGCCAAGGAGCCAGCCCCATCCTGTGGGGTGCTGTGGTGGAGGGGCCTGGTGGCTGCCATCTCGGTGGTGGCACTGCTGGTCGGCTCCCTTTGGACATTCTGTATTGGGAAAACAACACATGGTTCCTGGCTCAGGCCACACTCGGGGAGAGGCCAGACTGCAGAGCAAGAGCTCTGGAGCAATGCTCTTTCTAAGCTGTGGAGTCTGGTGAGCAAAAATTCTACTTTGTGAGCTACCGGCAGTAAAGTTGTGAGCGAGCGATTTGGCTCCTGCATGAATTAGTTTGCTCTGGAGCCATCCTTCCCGAGCTAAGACAAAAATGTGTGAGCCGGAGGCTAAAAAACTGTGAGCTAGCTCACGCTAACTCAGCATGGAGGGGACACTGCTCTGGAGCCCACAGCAACCCCAGCGACACCCACCAATCAAGCAGTGGCATCTGATGACAGCCTTCTGAGTGGTGCACACAGATGCAGCCAATGTGACCACCGGAGGAAAGACCCAGTGACAGCACAACCCAAGCAGAGGCATGTGGCTTGAGCATCCCCCCACAGTCCACAAGGGAAAGACACCCGCATGGCAAACAGGATGCCCACTCATCCCCATGGCAAGGATCTGAGTGGCAGCATAAGTGCTGCCCACAAACAACCATCTCTGCTGCCCCCCCCAAAGGAAGAAGAGTCCCAGCTCAATCCCCTAGGCTGCACACCCAAGATCAGCATCCTAACCAATGGGCTAGGAATGTACCCCTTCCCGATCCTTCCATGCCACAGCCTCATGCCCTCTCCACCCTGAGCCCTTCACACACCCACACGACCAACCTGCATGGCTCATCAGGTGCGTGCGAGCAGTACTGTGGGGGAGTGTGAGACCCAGAGACCTGTCTCCTTGCTAGAGCAGGGGCTGCCCCCTTTCCCCGAGAAGGGCACAACTCCCCTTGGAGAACCCCCAGCACGCTCCCTGTGTGAGCTGCACACAGCGGCCAGCAGAGAGCATGATTGCAAAGGGGGTGGAGACCAGTTGCCGTATTGGTCAGTTGCAGTTATCTGCGACATGTCTGAAGAGGTGAGCTGCAGCACAGGAAAGCTCCTAGGGAACCACGTTATGTCAATGTTACCAATTACAGCAGGAAAATCCCTGAGCCAGACCTCACCCCCGTGTATGTGTGAAGAAGAGATCATTCTGGGAAGCCCTATGGGGAAATTCCCAGGCGGGGAATTGGAGTAGAGACTGGAGTGGCTTGAGGGGATGAGAGGGGGCAGAAAGCAAGTCTTATCTGCCCAGCAACAGACAGGCTACAGGGCTCTAGGCCACTCCAGACTTTATTGAACAGCAACATGGAAATAGGAAGAAGAAGAAGAGATTGGCTTTATACCCCGCCTTTCACTACCCAAAGGTGACTCAGAGCAGTTTACAATCTCCTTTCCCTTCCCCTCCCCACAACAGACACCCTGGGAGGTAGGTGGGGCTGAGAGAGCTCTTTCAAGAACTGTCCTTCAGAGAACAGCTCTAAAAGAACTTGTAACTGACCCAAGGCCACACCAGAATCTGCATGTGGAGAAGTGGGGAGTCAAACCCCGGTTGTCCCAGATTAGTGTCTGCACTCCTAACCACTACACCAAACTGGCTCTCTAGAGATATCTAGAGTCCCTGTTCCTCTGCAAGCTGCTCCAGGAAGCCAGGGGGAGATGGAGGGAGCCTTCCCTATAACTGTGATTGGCTGTGGCCCTAGTCAGTATCCTATGCTACACTGGGGCATGTGGGCAGGATCATGCCTGCAGGGAGGTGTTTTGTCCTTCCCCTTGTATGGGTGCTGCTGGTGTAACTGTACACTGGTTCTGGGAGTTGTTCTCAGGCTGGGGCAACTTAGGGAACTGACGAAGTCCTACTATGTCCCCAGGTCCACCCCTTCCCCCAGTGGTGCAAAGGATTATGCTGGGAGTGCTGTGGTGGGGCTCCACAGCATTGCCTTGCTGGTGCCTGGCCCCAGTGCTGCACTAGGACACTGTGCTAGGATGTCTCTGAGATATGCCAGTGTATTTTGATGTTATACTGGCAGAGTGGATGGTCAGCGCTCCCTGAGTGCTTTCAACCCCCATTAGGCCAGTCACCACACAAATGAATAAGCAGACAGAAATTAGACATAACATTGGCAGTATGCGGAAACCAGGGGAAGAACTACTTGTTCAATCTACCAGTATGCTCTGACACTCTTCCTCTGCAAATGGAACAGCCCCATAATGATCCAAGCCACAAGAGACTTGTGACACCTGGAAGCTAACAAGCTTATTGTGGAATAAGCTCTTCTGAGCTAGCCCTCTTCTTCATTCACTATGCTTATCTAGTATGCTTTTGAGTTTTGCATTGAAATGTCACAAATTCTGCCTATGGCATATGGCCTTGGAACCCTCTTCACAATTGTTCCCCTCTGTGATGTATTTATCCACTGACTGAGGTTTCAGTTCATGCATCTGACAATATTAGTCTTTAAGGCACTACAAAACTCTTGTCATAGTCAAATACAGCCTATCCCCACTCACACAGATTATTAACAGGAAAGAATTCATACCTCTGACTCAGCAAAACCACAATGGGCATGTTTGGGGATGTTTGTATCTTGTTCACTCACAATCTGGCTCCTTGGTAAAGCTGAAGGGAGTGCTCATCTACTGTCCCTGCCCTGCCCTCTCATCCTCCATCATGATTTTCCTGCACATTTGCAAAATATGCATGGTACAAAGTCATGTGGAGGTCTGTTTAGCCCAAGTATCTACCTGTCTGTTTTTATTCCTGAGCTTAATGGCTGAATTGGTGAGCCCCGTTTCACATTCCAAACACCATTTCCACAAAGAAAAGGCAGTAAAAACATCAGAAATGATAGCATATTCTAAGCTTGCCTGCTCTCATTTGGCTAAGCCCTTCAAGCGTTCTGGAGAAAATTACCGGCTTTTTACAACAAAGAGCACTTTGCCACTGCTGAAGGGGGGGGG
>NW_015181285.1:0-3237 GCF_001447785.1 Gekko japonicus
CCATACTTAACCAGCTTATCCTCAAGGATGTCACAAGAAACTTTGGCAAATGCTATACTGAAATCTAGATACACTATATCCACAGCATTGCCAGAGTCACCCATTTTAGTAACTCTGTCAAAAAAGGAGATAAGGTTGGTCTGGCATGACTTATTCTTCATAAACCCATGCTGGCTACTACCAATTAACTCATTCCATTCAAGGTGCTCACAGACAGAGTGTTTAATAATCTGCTCTACAATTTTTCCAGGTATTGATGTCAAACTGACAGGCCTGTAATTTCCTGGGTCTGTCTTTGTTGTGTATGCTGACCACCACTGGGGGCCAGCGAACAGCCAGAGCTTGGCTCTGGCAGAACAATAGGGACTAGGCTCCTAGTACCTCCACTGGGGAACCAATGGGCACCGGGGCGGGGGATTCGCACCCACCAACGGGGTCCAGAGGTGTGTCCCTGGACTGTATATAGTTGGCCTGCTGGTCGTTAGTGACCTGTCTTGTTGTGTACTAATAAAGCGTGTTCTGCACTATGCCAGTCTCTCTCGTTCATCCATGCGGCAAACCCACTACACAATAATGGTGACAAGGATGGGATTTAGCTGCAACTAGCTGGGCCGTCGAGAGGGAACGAGAGAATGCGATCTGCAGCGATCTGACGAGCGATCCAGCTGGAGAGGCCGCTTCTCCTCCACAAGTCCGACGTGCACAATGGCAACAACTACTCAGGGCTCGGGCTGCTGCCGCCCTTCGACATAATGCGTCCGCAAGATTGGCCCGCGTGGGTCCGAGGCGTCAAGTGCGCACTAGAGTTCTACGATGTCACGTACGATGCTAAGAAAAGAGGGTTCCTCATGGCCTCCTGTGGCACCGCCGTCATGTCCCTGGCCGAACGGTTGCTTTCTCCGACGGACCTCGACGCCTGCACCTTTGATCAAATCGTCAATGTGGTGCAGAATCACTACGCGGCCAAACCAACAGAACTAACCTGCCGGGTGACCTTCTACACCCGCAGCCAGCAAAGCAGAGAAACAGCCGCGGAGTTCCTCACGGAGCTGCGGCATCTCACCACAGACTGTAAGTTTGGGACACATTTGAACGAGGCCCTCTGCGACCATTTTGTTGTGGGCTTACGCGAGGAGAAGCTCCGACGGCGGATCATGGAGAAGGAGACGGTCGACCTCAAAGAGGCCCTCGCCACCGCCATTGCTTCGGAGAGGTCGCACACCGCCCCAGCCACGGCCCTCCAGGTCGAACCGGAAGTTCCTGAGGAGCAGGACGTCCACCAGGCCTACGGAGGGCCCCGGCAGTGCACCCAAGCATCACATCGTACTCCAGCAATGAACGCGAGCACTGGCCGCCGGCATCCCGGTATTTCCGCGTGTGCCAGCTACGGAGATCAGCACAATCGGAAGAACTGCCGTTTCCGAAACATCGCTTGTCACAACTGTGGGCGCACAGGCTACATCGCTAAGGCTTGTCGCTCCAGAACGACGGGCCGGGCCCAGCTACCATGCCAGCGAGCGGACACGGACTTCGAGGATGACGCTGGCGCAGATAACCTCTACCTCCTAATGAAAACCACTGAGAAGGTACTACAGCTCCCCGGCAAATCGCCCTCCCCTATGTTCCTGGCCACCGTACGAATAGAGGGGTCCCCTTGCGCAATGGAGGTGGACTTGGGCTCCGCAGCCTCAATAATCTCCGCGGCCACGCTCAAGCACCTATTTCCTAAGGGGGGACCCCGCTTGAGCCCAGCCCAGGTGACACTGATGGATTTCCAGCGGAACCGGGTGCCGATTAAGGGAGTTGGGACTTTCCAGGTGTAATTCAAGAACTTGAAAAGGAAACTGGACTTAATAGTGGTTGAAGGCGACCTGGTCAGTTTGCTGGGGTGGGAATGGTTTGAGCCCCTGGGAATCACCATGGAGGGAGTACAGATGTGCACAATCCAGGACTTCAAGGGGATTTGCCAAGAATTCCCCGCCGTGTTCGATGACTCTCTGGGCCGGTATACGGGGCCCCCGGTGTCTTTGCGCCTTGACCCATCAGTGGCCCCCATCCGAATGCACGTCAGAACGGTTCCGTTGTTGGTCAAACCTAAAATTGACATGGAAAGGATTGCCTGGTAGCCCAAGGCATCCTGGAACCAGTCTCCCACACGGTGTGGGAGACCCCAATAGTCATTGTAAACAAACCCAATGGGGCCGTCCGCATCTGCGCAGACTACAAATGTACGTTGAACAAGGCGCTACAGGACCACGCGTATCCGGTCCATGTGGTTAGCCACGTACTGGCCACATTGGGCGGGGCAAAGATCTTCGGCAAACTGGATCTCGCCCAAGCTTACCAGCAGTTGCCGGTAGATGAGGCAACAGCTGAGGCGCAAACAATTGTTACACACCGGGGGGCATTCCGTGTAAAGCGATTGCAATTCGGGGTGAGCGTGGCACCGGGGCTATCCCAGCAACTGATGGACTCTCTCCTTAAAGGGATCCCCGGTGTCACACCATTCTTTGATGATGTGATGATCGCCGCCGCCACGCCAGCCGACTTCGCGAACACCTCCGCACCATGCTCAGCCGTTTCCAGGTCGCTGGGCTGAAAGTGAAGCTGGAAAAGTGCTGCCTGGGAGTACCATCAGTGGCCTTTCTAGGATTCATGGTGGACGCAGAGGGCCTCCACCCAACCCGCAAGAAGGTGAAAGCAATAGTGGAGGCACCGCCGCCGAAGTCTAAGGTAGAACTGCAGGCGTTCTTAGGAATCCTGAACTTCTACCACGCCTTTCTTCCCCACAAGGCGGCAGTGGCGGAACCCCTCCATCGCTTGTTGGACAAGCAGGCCCCTTGGGTGTGGGGGCCCTGGCAGGCCGCCGCGTTCCAGAACGTCAAAGAACTTTTAATTTCCAAAACGGTCCTGGCCCACTTCGACGAGTCACTGCCGGTGGTGCTAGCTTGCGACGCCTCACCCTACTGCATTGGGGCTGTGCTGGCGCATCACCTATCAGATGGCCGTGAGGTCCCAGTCGCGTAGTATTCGCGCACTCTATCTGTGGCGGAGCGGAATTACGCCCAGATAGATCGCGAGGGACTTGCAATTGTGGCCGGGGTCAAGAAGTTCCACGACTTCATCTACGGCCTGCCCTTCATGATCTCCACAGACCACTGCCCGCTCCTCGGCCTGTTCGTGCCCGATTGCAGAACGCCGCAAGTCCTCTCCCCGCACGTCCTGAGATGGACCATT
>NW_015181286.1:0-3769 GCF_001447785.1 Gekko japonicus
TATTTTTTACTTCTTCAGATTCTTTTTTTTTTAGGTTATCTTCTTCTATTTTAACTTGTTCTCCTAATTTCTCATATTCTTTTTTTGTTTCCCTTTCCAGGCCTCTTGATTAATAAACTATCCTCTTATGAATACTTTAAAGGTTTACCATACTGTTTCAATTGACATATCAAGTTGCATGTTTCTTTTTAAAAAATCTGGAATTTCTACTTTAGTTTTCTTTATAAAATATTGATCGCTTAGCAAGCCTATATTCATCCTCCACCTGGATTTTCTTTGTATCTCTTTGAATGACAACAACAATGGATTATGGTCGGCAAATATTTTTGGTAGTATTTCAGCTTCCGTTATTTCATTTATTATTCTAGTAGTTATCCAAGCCATATCTATTCTAGACCAGGAATTATGCCTAGCTGAATAATATGTATAATCTTTCTTTTCTATATTTCTAGTTTTCCAAGCATCTATTAAATTATACTCTTCTGCCATATGTAAAAAAAAAATTGGGAGGACCAAGCCTGATTTTGTGTTTTTTTTTCTGTTTTTTCCTATCTATTTCAGGATCAAATACTGCATTGAAATCACCTATAATACATATATTTTCAAATTCTTTTATTGTTAGGACTTCCCGTAAATCTTTGAAAAATATCTCTTGTTTTGGTTTGGTGCATATATATTTACTATCAATACTTCTTTATCCTGTCTTCTTATTTTAACTGCCACAATCTTTCCATCGTCAAAGGCATATACTAGCTCAGGAGAAAGATAGTATTTAACATATATTACAACGTCTCTTTTCTTTTTGACATCTGCTGCTATGAAATCTTTTCGTAATTTTTTGCACAGCAAGTATTTTACATCATCCTTTTTTATATGTGTTTCCTGGAGACATACTATGTCTGACTGAATCTTTGAAATTTGGTGGAATATCTTCCTTCTTTTTTGCGGGCTGTTAAGTCCGTTTACATTAATAGAGAGAATTCTAAATTTTTTAATTCGTCTCATTTTTGTTTTCGCTGTCTTGTGCTTTACTTCTATATTGAAATCTGGTTAATGTTTGTGATGGAGTTGGTTTCGGTCTTCTCCTTTTTTTTTGCTGCCATTCCTTTATTTTTTCCCATTTCTTGTTCTGGGCTTTCTTCTTCTATATCCACTTCTCCCTCTCCCTCTTCTTCTTCTTCCTTTTGCCAACCTAGCTCTTCACCATATTTTTCTAGAAAGTTTTCTATTTTAAATACTGAGTCTATCCTTTGCCTTTTGCTTCCATAATTGAATAATATGCCTTCAGGGACTAGCCACTTGTACATTAGATCTCAAAGGTTTAGTCAAAGTCCTACAGTTTGCCTTTTCTCCCTCACTTGCCAAGGTATTTCTTTTAGGAATCTAATCTCAGCTCCTTGTATCAATACTTTCTTCTCATTAGTAGCTCTGAGTATTTTATCTTTCATATCCCTTCTATAGAATTTTACATGTGTTTTCCTTGGCACCTTATTCCTTCTTGCATATGCAGAATTTCTTCTATAAATAGCCTCAATTTCTGCTGATATTTCCTCTTTTGTTCCTCCTTCTAATTGTTCTGCTAAATTCTGTGTCAGTTCATATTTTAATTTTTTTCTAAGTTTTCTGGAATATTTTGGCACCTTAGTATCAGTGCAGCTTTGTCAATTTCCAGGTGGATTAATATTTTTTCTATTTTATAATTTTTTATCTTTAATTTTTGTACCTCGTGTTCTAGTTCCTGTACCTTTTCCTCTGTTATATTACTATTAGTTGTAATTTTTAATATTTCCTGTTTGTTTTCAGCTATCTGTTTTTTAATTTCCTCCATCTCTGTTTTAATTTGTTCTGTTATTGCATCCATTTTTGATTGAATAGGTTCTATTTCTTTTTTCAATGCCTGGGCAACACTTTCTTGAATCATTATTTTAAAATCTTTACCGGAAAACTAATATTCATTGTGTTCAATTTTAACTGTGTTTGCACACCTATCCTGGATTGAGGATTTCCTATGACCGCTACCTCTACCCCCACCAGCCATAAATTATATATATTTTATGTTTTCCCTTTTACCCTATTTTTTTTCTTTAACTGCTTTTCCTGATGATTGATACTAAATGATAGTCTGTCTAAATTAAAAAATCACTATCAGGGTCCTTAAATTTCTTGTCTCAGTAGGTTCTTGTCTTCCATCTTGTCTCATATTAATTAGGTGTGGCTTCAAGCCTCCTCCCCCCCCCCCGTCGTGCGCATTGTATATATCTGTTTTCTTTCCTTCCTTCTTTCTCTTTAATTCACACCTTGTCTCATTTTCTCAGGTCCGCCCAGCTTTTCTGTCGACACATCTTCACTTCCTCGTTCTTCACATCCTGTCATGCCACATTGCATTGTCGTGCCTCCACTCATCCTCACATTGCTGCATCTTTGTGCTGCCATGTCTCTGCCTCCCCCACGTCACGTTGTTGTGCCTCCACATTTCACCAAGCTGACATGTCTCCTCTCCACACCTTCGCCCCTCCCTCGCTGCCTCCCTACCACGAACTTTGCTCCATCACCAAAATGGATTCTGGCACCCGTTAAAGAGACATTCCACCAAGAACAAAAGCAACAGGAAAATTATTTATAGCATAAATAACTGCTTAACTTGCTTCCCCCCGCCCCTGGTATTTCCCCCCTCTCTTCCTACGTATATATAATTTAATTATTAATGGCCACTTTAAGGAAGAATCCCCCTCTCTTCAAGACATTAGGGGCATGCGTTTTACCACTAATACCACTAAGACCTTATTTGATATCACCCTCCAAGAGCCAGAATACAGTAAGTAACAAAGAGGATTTTTCTTTTCACTTAGTTACATTTGTGTTTCTCATAGTGTTGTAAAGTTTAGACTCCGTCGATTCTGCTGGGCTCCTTTAGTGCTCAGCGTTGCGTTGAGCTTCCTACTCGCTCCCCGCTACAGAACTTGCTAAACATTCCAAGGGTTCGCCACTCACACTTGGTTTTTAGCACAAAAGTTTCCTGCCATGCCTCTCTCTTTGGGAGAGCACTTTGAGGTGTTGAAAATAGCCTGGAAAGCTATAGGTTTTAGCTTGTGTGTGCAGATCTCTCTACACACACCTGCTCTCATAGAACCCAGAACCAGAACCCTTCTCTGGTACACATTTGTTGAAGTTTTATTTCTCTTTGTCCCGCCAGTGGGCCTCCCGCAGCCCTCCAGGCACTGCCAGCCACCCCAACAATGCTCAGCAGGCCCCCCAGCCCTTCCACCGCTGCTTGCTGCCCCGACACCACCCATCAACATTACAGCAAACTTCAAGAAAGCAGATACAGTTCAGTTGAAATTCTTGAAAGCAATTTTACAAGCCCCCAGCAGGGTTCCAAATGCTTTTATTTGTATACAGACAGGTATGGTCACAGTGGAGGCAAAGCTATGGATTGTGGTGACAATATTTTTGGCTAAAGCTAGCTTTCCTACCCAAGGGATTGACAAGTCTAATGATGTTAGATCACTTTGAACCACCTTGGATCAAGGTGCTAGAGAAGAAATTAGCCTCTTACAGCTTCTCTAAATAATATTTGTGCTCTATGGGTTACAGAAAGGCCAAGTCTATGGCAAAACAGATAATACTGGATATCTCGAGACAACATGATTTAAACATGATAGGGAAATGGTGAGCCCTCTTGGCTCCAGATAACAGAGTAATCCCTATGCCCTACCTCTCCCGTTTACTAAATCAGGATGACAGAAGAACATTTACACTAATGTGCTGG
>NW_015181287.1:0-3640 GCF_001447785.1 Gekko japonicus
CAATCAGACGTGCTACGGGATGCATGCGCATGGCGGATGCACTGGATTAGCTCCACTTCCATGATCCAACACTCGCCTGCAACCTGTGTTTTCCGGTTGCTACTACCCTTTTGCTGATACTTTTTAAATCTGCTTCTTTGGGCCGATGGTACGGGTTGGTGACCGGTGCGCTACACTTCCCAGATGTTGCTGTATGATCGCGCCCATTTGATGCACCCTCAACCCATCCGTTTCACGGGACAAATCCTCCTGTGTGACCGGGGCCAATAGTATCCAAATGTAACCACTTCCTGTTGCCACTGATATCAATGTCAAAACTTAAGCATATGCTTTACTTTCCTGATTAAATGAATGATTTTTCTTGTGGTATTTTGCCATGTAAATACTGTGTGTTTTATACTATGTTTTAATGTATAGTTTTAAAGGTATGTTGCTGTGATCTTAAATGTAGGCCTGTAGAGTAAGAAAGAGTGGGGCTGGAAGGGTGAGTGAAGTGTGTTATGAATGACTGAATGGAGCAGAGCTGACTGTTTTGTTCAGAAAGAGGCTTTGTGTGGGAGAGCACTCAACTGTGTGTACATATGGACGAAGGCGCTGTAGGTAGGAACTGTAGTGAGCAGATGTAGAGTGTGAGAGAAATCTGTGTTCGGTGTGGAAGTTAGCCTGGGTGGCAAGTTGGAAAGTTAAGATTTGTGGAAGTTATTGGCCTAAGTGGCAAGTGAGAAAATAAACCTGTGTGACTAGGTCTAAAGGAACCATTACGCTTATGCACCTATCTGAAACAATTATGTTTATTAACAATACATAAACCATGTTGTGTCCACTGACCACCACCGGAGGTCAGCGCACACGCCTGAGCTTCAGCCCGGGACAACAATGGGGACTAGGATCCTAGTCCCTCCACTGGGGGAACCAATGGGACCGTGGCGGGAGATTCAAACCCGCCAATAGGGGTGGTCCCCTGGCGGTGTATATAGTTGGCCTGCCGGCCGTTGTGTTCACTCTTGTTGTGTACCGAATAAAGCATGCCATGCACCCTCAGGTCGTCTGTCGTTCGTTCAGGCAGCTACCCACTACATAACAAACCATTATACTGTTTTACTTATAAATAAACTCTATGTTTAAGAAAAACAACTTTATTTTTAGAATAAAGAATCCCTTTTACCTTCGAGCCACCCCCATGTGCTGACTGTTCTGTCATTCTACTATATACAACTAAGGCCCCGGTCACACGGGAGGATTTGCCACGCGAGAGGGACGGATCGGGGGCGCATCAGCAGGCGTGATCACACCACATCTGGGAAGCGGAGCGCACCTGTCCCTGATCCGTCCCTTCCAGGCGAAACTGCGTATCACAAAAGACCCTGGAAAACACTACTACTTACCTGAAAATCCTCAGCAGGGGCGGCCGTGGATCGCCGGCGCGCCCGTCTCTGGCAGCATCCAAGGACCCCAGCCAAACTGCACAGGCACGCACATGCGCAGCGGGCTGCCTTGCTCACCGATCTGTGGCTCCCCCCCCGGCATCTGATCGTGCTGGGGAGCAACTGCACGGTGGCTGGGGGGCTCTGTTTGATCCCGCCGCCGCGCGTCTCTTTTGGTGTGGCTCAAAAAAGCTGCACTTTGGCCACACCTATTTTCCCCAGTGTGACCGGGGCCTAAGCCATCCTGTTTTGGGGGTCCAGCTAAGAATTCTAAGGAGAGAACTTTTGTTGACAGTGAAAATAAGGAAGGCAAGGAGGCAGTATAACATATATCACCTTAGAACACTACAGAGAGGTAGCTTTACAGCAGTTAAACATAAAGGGGTAACAGAAAAGAGCAAAAAAATTTACATCTATAAAGTACAGTGGAATAACGAAGGACCTTAGTCCCAGTTTTTCTAAGTAATTTTGAAAGCTGGCCATTTTCATGAAGCATAGCCATAATTTTTTTGTATTAATAGTCTGTTTCAGTCATCCAAATCACCTATCTGGCTATGTTAGAATTTTTCATGTATGACTTAACATCACATAGGACTCCAAATATTTCTCAAACATACACCAGTATTCAATACATGAAATACATGAACTGCAATAAATAGGCTGAAGCTTTAAAGCAATATCTAACATTTACTAGTGGACACTCCCAAAAGAAATACTTCACAGATTCTAAGTTCACAGTTTCAATGGACTGAAGAACATGATCTTCAACTGTCCATAAAGTAAGTACATAAAGATAAACAGTATAAAGTCTGTTGCAATCAGCAAGTAGATCCAGTCCTTAAGACTTGAGACATACAACAAGAAATAAGCTGCAGTCAACTCATCCTCCAGATTATTCAATTAGTTTTCAATGCTTTCATCAGGACTGCAAACGGGGACTCCCAAAGAGGAACTTCTCAGCCAGTAGTGCCTCCAAACTGTCTTATTGTACAGGAATGTCTCAAAAATGCCTTATTTTCCTCTGTCCATGATGGAGACGTGTAACCTGATTCTATAGGTGTTCTTCCATCTAAATGAATGTAAAGGTGGCTCTTGAGAGCTGCCAAGTATCTCCTAATACTTAAAGCGCATTCTATTAATGTGCATGTGAAAAATCTATCATTTTTTTTAAAAAAAATCTGCATTATATTATAAATAAAGTCTTGTGGAAGGAATGCTGTAAATATCAGCTAAAAAATATTATGTCAAGGAAATATACCAATGAAGTAAAAGAATGTTTTGCCATATTTAATTATTTACCCAAACTGATTTCCTGCTTCGTTTGATAAGTTAGTGAGGTGGCTGACTGAGAAACCTTTATTTGGGTTGCATTATAACCCTAAAGAGAACATAGCATTCTGTGAAATAAGACTGCATTTTCAAAGGTGTGTACATGGAATGTGCATGTTTTGCTTTTTTCCTTCTATATAAACCTTTATATGACATGTAGATATTATTTTATTTGTTTAGAAAGTCAACATGTAGAAATGTAGGCCTTACTTGTCCATATCTCCAGTCTCTGAATTTAAGTATCTACAGACTGGGCCATGCTGAGAATTACTTATGTTGACAAGCTGAAAATCCACAAGGACTTGCATGGGCACCTCACTTTCCTCTGTATCTGCCTCTCCATAATAGGTGGTTACCGCTGGGCCTGGGTGAGTTGTGGAAATCATGTGGTGGTGAGTTACTGGGTAGTTGCTGCCAAGCCTGGCCTCAATAATTCCTGCTTCTAGGACAGAGGGTTGGGGAGTAGGGGTGACCAATGCCAGAACAGCCTTGGAAATGGTCCTGCCTTTTCCCTCTGAGACAACACATTTCCTAAAACTATAGAAACTTCTGTATTGCATGATTTAATTGTGTGTGTGTGTGCATGTGTGACTTAGGCCTGGGTAAAGCTACTGTGCTGCTCTTTTCTGTGTCAACAAGGTAATGTAAGAGTTTTCAAGACCACACAAGTAAGTCAACACTGAGCTCTTTCCCATTCCATTACCAACTGTTACGGATTAGCATAACCCCAAATTTCTTACATTGCCCAGCAGTGCAGTAAGGTGTAGTGCTTCTGCTGTGTTTTCTCCTCCAATTTACATACACATCTAGTGTGAGTTGGCAACCAGAAAATCCCAGATGCAAATCTCACACCTACCATGAATTCACTAAGTAGATTTAGACAAGCT
>NW_015181288.1:0-3921 GCF_001447785.1 Gekko japonicus
TTTGCAACACTCCAGGAATTACCCCAAGAGAAATTCCTAGAGTGTTGCGTGATACTCCCCCTCCACATGCCTCACCCTCAAAAGCTCCCAGGATTGCCTGGTAACCCTAGGTGGATAAGAGGGACATCACGTCAGAGAAAGCTTTGGCTTCTCCAGGTGCTTCATCCAACTTTCAGCACTGTCTGTCTGCTTCTTTGTCAGTCTCTGTCTTTGTCTTGATTGGTCTGCTCCTTTGTCAGTCTTTCCCCAAATCTAAATGGCTTTTTCTTCACACACAAACAGGTGCCCACAGCCTCTTGTCAGCTGCTGAGAGGGGAGTACATTTTCAAAGCCCTCATGGGTGCTTGTAAAGAGCAATTTCCTAGCAATTATGGACTATTACGGACTATTCAGAAGATATCTACAATAATTAAGGATCCTTTTTTCTAGGCATTGGCTCCCCACCCCACAAGGCAGGTTACTTTAGGCCTCACCTCAAGACTCATTCACAGTCACAAGCTTCCAAACGCATATCATGTTTTCCCTAGATGAATACCTAAACTGTGGAAAAGTAAGTAGTTTCTTCAAACTAAAGCCCCTTCTTCCTCCTCAACATCAGTCTGCTGCAATAAGTTGCTCATGTAGAAGAGCATGTTTCTTTGTTGCTGTTGTTGTTTGCTTTATTGCAGGGGGTTGCTTTAAGGATGGATTCCAGACATTAAGAGACAAGTCAAATGCAAAAGTTTTACAATAAAAGGTCAATCAAGTGAATTAAACCAGTTTTAATGACTCCTTCTGTAAATCGTAGTATAGGGATGAGATGGGCCATGTATTATAAATAGGAGAGGATGCTTTTAGAACCTGTCTCCAGAAATAAATCTATCTCCTGGAAGCCTGTCCCATTAAATTGCTGCAAATATTTATAAGTGTGCCTTCAGACCCATTTAAATTTTAAAAAATAGTCTAATTCCTCCAGCTTGTATTTGCCAAGGTCAAAATAAGGAAAATAGCATTAATCACATGCCCAAACACACCCAACCCCTCCATGTGTCACCACTGGGTAATGAGCATGGAACACATGTATAGAGGAAGATTCACACATACACTTTCCCTTTTTGATTGTGGGAGCTGCTTTCTGAATGTTCCTGATGATGGGGAAGGCGCATATGCATGAACACCTCTGTTTGTAGGGACTGTGCTCACAAGGTGATGACCACATGGAGCCAGCAGCAGAGGCACTCTTGTGCCTACTCCTCCGTGCATTCAGTAGACATACAGAGGGGTTATGTGCAGAGGGCTATATACCCCTTGCGACAGCTATACGCTGAATTATATTTCTCCAAATATCTTTTTCAGTGGCCTGTAGTGTGAGATTTAGGAATCTGTGTGAATCTTGTAAAAGCCACATCTTTAGTTTCATCTCTTATAGCTGCAATTCCATGCAGCTACTTGGAATTAAGAACCGTTGGATTCAGTGGGACCTACTTCACAGTAATATATATATAAGATTAGTCCATACAAAGGTTATCATTTAATTCTCCAGTGAAAAATGCACAAAAGAATCTGCCTAAATTAGAGTGTAGCTCTATCTAGTCCAATACAGCAGTTCCCCAAGATTTCTGCTAGGGATTGTTCCCAAACCAACCTACATACGTTAGGAAACAGAGGTCAGAAAAAATTTCCAGAGCCAAGACCAGATTAAAAAACAGGAAGAAAAGATGAAACAGGATTCTCCAATTGAACAGAAAAAAATTAAATTTACACTCTTGCAACATCAAACGAACTGCCTATTAACACAGGGATTAGCAAAAAAAAAATGTATGCCAAACAAAATTATTTTGAAAATGCCAACAAACCAACCAGATGGCTAGCTTATAAATTATGTAAAGAAAATGAAAAAAGGTACATAAAACACTTTTAAATGATATGGGAGAAGAAAGGAATAAATTCGAAGACTTGAAAAAAATTGTGAAATTATACTATGAACATTTATATATGAAAAGAGAAGCATCACAGGAACAAATTGAACAATATTTTGAAACCCATAAAGCTAAAATATTTACAGACAATCAAAGGAAAATATTAAATTACCCAATATCTGTTGCCAAAGTGACAGAAGCATTGACAAAACAAAAAAGGCAAAAACCCCAGGTCCGGACAGATTTTCTGTGGAATTCTACCAAGTTTTTGAAGATCAATTGACATGGCCATTAAAAGCTGTTATACAAAATATAATAACTGAAGGGGGAACTCCAGATTCTTAGAATGAAGCTCTGATAACTCTCATACAGAAGCAAAACTCAGATGAAAAAGAAATTAAAAATTATAGACCAATTTCCCTGTTAAATGTGGATTATAAAATTTATGCTTCTGTTTTAGCTGCAAGAATGAAAAGAGTTCTTTCTCAAATGATCCATAAAGACCAAGCAGGCTTTCTTCCCAAAAGACAACTGAGAAACAATGTGAGAATGATATTGAATGTTCTAGAATACTATGAAGCCCACCCAGAAAAACAAATGGCTTTAATTTTTCTAGATGCAGAAAGCCTTTGATAATGTCAGTTGGAATTTTATATTTGAACTACTTTTAAATTATCAAGCTGGTATGGAATTTTATAAAAAGATCAAAGCAATTTATACTAAACAACAAGCCAAGGTTCTTATCAATGGAGATTTATCACGAAATATTGAGATACATAAAGGAACTAGATAAGAATGTCCCCTTTCACCTTTATTGTTTATTTTTGTTCTTGAAGTTCTAAATGATGTGATCAGAATGGATGTGCAAATTAAAGGTCTCAGACTAAGAGGGGAAGAATATAAGCTTCAAGCATTTGCAGATGACTTAGTATTCATTTTAGCGCATCGAGCTCTATAAAACAATTGATAAGCTCTTTGCAACAATATGGAGAGGTGGCAGGACTTAAAATTAATTGTAAAAAAACAAAAATGCTTATAAAAACATGACAAAACCTCAAGAATTAGCAGGTTTAGACATTCGAAAGGAGTTTAAGTGTTTAGGAATAAACATAAAAAATAGATGTAGTTCTTTCATGGAAAACAATTACATGGAACTGATTAAAAAAAATTAAGAAAGACTTGGAAAAATGGAAAAATCTCCAAATATCTTTAATTGAAAGAATTGCCGCTATCAAAATGAATATATTGCCAAGATTGATCTTTCTATTTCAAACAATAGTTATTCTTCAAAATCAAAAATATTTTAAAGAACTTGATAAAATGATGATACAATTTATTTGGCAAGGTAAAAAAACAAGAATAAAGCTTAAAGCATTACAAGATGCCAAAGAGAGAGCTGGCTTTGCATTATCACATTGTTTGCTTTATTACAGCAGTGGCATTGACATGGATAAAAGATTGGATTACCTTAGAAAATATAAGACTTTTGAAAATAGAAGGACACGATCTTTTGTTAGGTTGACATGCCTTCATATGGTATGGGAGGGCAGATACCCACAAATATTTTAAACAACATTTTATTAGAGCCTCTTTATTGAAGGTATGGGAAGAATCTAAAAATAATTTTTATACCAAAATGAGCTGCTCCATTAGAAGCCTTTACAAATCCTAATTTACTTCAAGAAGAAACAATTCTAAGATATGAAGAGTTATTAGATAGCAGAAATGAATTGAAACCAATAGAAACTTTAACATGGTGGCAAAAAAACTCAAATTGAATCAAGATATAGCAAAGATAAGCTGGCAGGCTTTTATGACAAAATATTAGAAATAGATAAGATATTGATGTATGTTGAAGAGAAACTCATTAAGAAAATTTATGTATTGCTTTTAGAAAATAAGACCCAAGATGTTATGATAAAGTGGGCACAAAAGTTGGGTCACAGTATTGAGCTAGTGTGGTCACAGGTGTGAAGGGAAAATGTAAACATTAAAAAAGCAATTTCATATAAGGAAAATATGT
>NW_015181289.1:0-3633 GCF_001447785.1 Gekko japonicus
TCAATATTTTATTTCAGTCCAAGGAAAGCTGAAACAAAGGGATTTCTTTGCAAAAATTAGGTGCCACACTCAAAAAAGATAACTTAAGTTTTGTTGGGACAGAGCAAAATGATGGTAAAATATTATCACACAATAGCGTATTTTGACACCAGCATGCAAAGAGTTGCACACTTGCAAAATGTTTGGCTAAAATCTTTGCCATGTGCTTACAAAACACATTAAAATTGCAGGGAGGAACCAGACAGGCTACTTCCAGTGACTGACAGAAAAGCGGGAAAGCATTTAGCTAGATTCCTAACGGGACAATTTAGTCAGATATTTTTGGCTGGGGTAGAAGACACAAGGTAAGAATTTCATTCTAACCAAAAAAGCATGTAAAACAAGTCCTAAATTTGATTCGAATTAAGCATTCAAAAGGAAATGCCATACATAACAGGCATGAAAGCAATTGTCTTCATCGCAGGGTGTAGCACAACGGACCGGGTATAACCTCAATACGATAATGAGAAGCTAGCAAAAAAAGTTTCTTTCTCAGACTAATGGAATGTATCCAGCTGGTCTTATGGATCAGGCATGATTTTAATTCCAAGTGATCTGACAATAAACTTATTTTTACTAATCATGTTAGTTTGCCTTTGAATTCGAAACTTTTGCACCTAAAACTATACAATTATGATATACTGGAGGTAAAACGGATATTCTGACGATATATGTGTAACAAAAGCAAACTCCACATGCCTAGAGGACAAAAAGAAAAGTTCTATCTACTGAGAATTAACTGTTATGTGACTATTTGGAATCAATGTAGCCGATCATTACAGGATTCCCCTCCCTTCCCCCTTTCTCCCCCAGGAAAATGACTGAATGTGCAAGATAAGGAATTTGCCCTGCTTTAGCTTGCTCTATGTCGACAGCTTGTCGGTGGAATTCTTGTGCACCGCAGATTGGAAACATGGTTTTTGTGTTAGACAATAAGCCCCAAAGAATAGTGCTCTTGTACACAGCCTCTGTGCAGGTCACTGAGAATAACTGTAAGTGAATAAACTGCTACATAGTATGTCAGAGCCAGCATTAGCTGGGGTGGGGCATTTGGCAGAGTCCATGGCATGTGGCAAGGCCCATTGCTACCAGCCCTTGCCCACACCTGCCTGCATGCCCCTCTCTGCCACCTGCCTGCACGCCCTTCCCTCACCCACCTGTTCCCATGTGCTCTGCCACCTGTGCTCTTAGCTACAGCAGCACTCCCATGTGCCCACACCTCCCAGTGCCATTGTGGAAAGGGCATGCGGGCAGCTGTGGGAGGGGTCATGACTCATGAGTAGGTAGGGGAAGGATATGCAGGCAGGTGGGAGGTATGTGGGGGGGGCAGAAAGGGAGGTGTGAGCCAGGGACCTGGTGGTGTGGATGGGGGGCTAAGCACTCTCTGCCCAGGGTGCATCAAAACCTGGCTCTGTAGTGTGCCATTAGGCAGTCTGTCTGAAACGTTCATCATTCCTCAAAACTGCCTCCTTTGGCAGCTACCTCATGTAGAGTTATGGTAGGGCATTGTGTGTTGTGATTGTTTGGTGGAGAAGCAAGCAACTTTGCAAAGTGACCCTTTGTTGTTCAGTTGTAAATGAACATGAGGCAAATGAAGGGGAATAATCCAGTCAAGGGCTGCAATCATACGCACAATTAGACCCGACATAGGTGCGAATGCCAGGCGGATTTAAAGGGCACGATCAGACAACATCTGGGAAGCGCCCCACAACTGTCGGCAACCCATTCTGCTCCGCCGCAGAAGCAGAGTTAAAAGACACCAGGGAAAATCCAGTAGTAAATGGGTTGCAACAGGCCATGGACGGACTTTCCCGTGTCTGATCTCTCCAGCGCACTCTCATGGCGTTGTTTCCCCCCTCCTTCGCAGTATGCACATCATCACAAACTCCATAGGGAGCCCTTGGTGCAGAAGTGCGATTCATCGATCCTTCGGTTAAGCGCATGGGGGAAAAAACGGCACAAAAAACCTGACTCACCCATAGTTGCATCTGATCACGCACTGACGGGCTGCCCCCGCAGCTTCAAAGGGAGGTGTGGTCGTGCAACTGCGGGTCAAATTCCTCTGGAGGAAATAGCCTCACTCCCCCCCTTTTTTCTGGCGCGTGTGACCGCAACGAAGGAGGTTTAAAACTGTGTAGTCAACAATCCACTTTGACCTGGATAGCCCCAGATTACCCAATCTTGTCATATCTTGGAAGCTAAGCAGGGTTGGCCCTGATTAATATTTGGATGGGAGACCACCAAGGAAGCCCAGGGTCTCTACACAGAGGCAGGCGATGGCAAACCATCTCTGAATATCGCTTGCCTTGAGAACCCTATGGGGTCGCCATGCAACTTGATGGGGAAAAAAAAAAAGGTAAACAATCCTAAGCATAATGATAAGGCTAATACTAGGGGAAAACAGCTGGTAATTCAGCACTACAAACTAAGCAGAAAAATGGCACCAAGGAATAGAGCAGAGTCAGATTCTAGGATTTTGTGGACTCTGAGGAAATGAAGCTTTGAGGAGTTCCCCCCAAAGCTCCCCCCCCAACACTGTGGGTGAGATTCAGGTAGCTGAGAGCTATTTTAATGGGACTGAGAAGTCATCGTGGATCTCTGTACAAGATAAGCTGTGCAGGCATGGATATGTCATGGATGGTGTTCGCCAGGGTGAAAACTAGTCAGAGGGTCACAAATACTGATTTTACTGACCAAAATTCCAAAAAACCTGACCAAATATTGACAAAAAACTGACAAATTACTGAACAATTTAATGTCAGCCTACTGATAAGCTAGCATTTTAAATGTAAAACTAGGGCTTCATTAAAAATTATTATTATCTGGCCTCCACCATCCCCATAGCCAACCCCATAGTTAGATGTGACCCAGATAAAAGGATTGTATAGAGGACAATGCTTTCATTATTGTACAAAATTTAAGGCAAAAAAAGATTTCCCTTTTAAAATTAATCACATACTGCAGATAATAAAACAGCAAAACAGCAAGAACATATTAAAAACCAAACATAAAGTAATGATTATGACAACAAAATATAATTCCTGTAAGGTAAGACTTGTCTTTGCTTGTACTTTATCTTTGGTTTTTTGATGAAAAAAGAACCGGCCAGCAGCCTGCCATCGCCTGGTGGAGGCCGTGTCAGACTGGGCATTGGAACACCCTAGACTGATTGTCCTTCTTGATTTCAATGTCCATGCGGATATTGTGGCCTCCACTCAGGCAATGGACCTAGAGTCATCCATGGTGGTGCTGGGACTCGCCCAATATGTAATGACTCCCACTCACTGGGCCGGACACACGCTTGATCTGATCTTCACGGCAGGGGTCACAGTGGACTGGGTCACTGCCTTAGCAGTGCCATGGTCAGACCATCATGTCCTGAAGGCTCATCTGAATGTTTCACCTCGGCCCTGTTTAAGCGGTGAGCAGATTTCAGCTCGCCCATGGAGCCAAATGGACCCTATGTGTCTTCAAATGGCCCTGTGGGATCTGATGTCCCCTGCCAGCTTGCTAGATGAGCTTGTGGAGGATTGGCACAGCTGGCTGTGAGGCCTTTGTGTGCTACTTGCAGATAAAGTCCTGTCGCTCCGCCGT
>NW_015181290.1:0-3925 GCF_001447785.1 Gekko japonicus
AGTCCTTAGCATCGTATCATCAGTGGGTGGTGGAATGACAAGAAGATACATAACAAACCAGGGTATGCCTGTGAGAGTATGCAAACTTTAGGGTCCCACGGGATTTTGTTGGTCAGGTCAATACCCCCACATCTGGAATAACGTATTTCAGGGCTCTTTTTGTAGAAAAAGCCCAGCAGGAACTCATTAGCATAATAGGCTACACCCAACAGCAGAAACTCATTAGCATATTAGGCCACACCCCTGACAGCACAGCTCATTAGCACATTAGGCCACACCCCCATGTTACCAGAAGTGTGGTCATCCAGCCACACCCACCTTTTGCTTCTTATTCTGTTTACCTTGTTTGTTGTCAAAACCCAGGGCTTTTTTTGTAGCAGGAACTCCTTTGCATGTTAGGCCACACACCCCTAATCCTAATGAGTTCCTGCTGTTGGGTGTGGCCTATTATGCTAATGAGTTCCTGCTGGGCGTGGCCAACTTGGGAGCCAGCCGGAACTCCATTCCTGTGCGTTCCTGCCCAAAAATAGCCTCAAAATATACTGTAGCAGTTGTGGAACCACCCTCTACCAACGGGTGGCGATGTTGCACATCTTAATCTGGGTTGGTTCTATATTGATTCTCGTTTTTGTTCTGGGGGAGCTGACTGTTAAGATGGTTTGAAGATTTGTGCTGCAGGCAGTGCAGAAGACCACTCGATAAACGCTTTGTTGACATTGGTTCCTTAAACAGGTGTGTTATAACGCTACAGAGACTTCAACCTGGTGACAAAGATGAGTGGCTTTCAGGAGGCCTCTGCAGCCATCCCCCAAGCACAAAGGCAACCAGACTTTCAGGTGAACAGCGAGATTGTAGTCCAGTGGCGTCTTAAGAGACCAACTAAATTTTCGGGATATAAGCTTTCGAGAGTCACAGATCCCTGTGTCAGATCCCTGTGCTTCCAGGTGGCGAGTTTCCCTGCATTTTCCAAGCCCCAGCACCTGCAGGTCCATCCCCCACCCCCTTTACTACCAGGGTGCTTTCTCAGATTTAAAAAAAAAATCAGTAATTGATCCATTGCTATAGAGTTATAATGTTAATAACAATTGGTCAATTTCCAGGATTTTAAAGACCTAAAGAGCACCCTTCCCCTGTAGTGTGAAGAAGACGATGACGAAGACAAAGAAGAAGAAGAGTCACAGTTAGACAGCTGACTGGTAGATGGTGTTCTGCAATTCAAGCTCCAACCAAGTTCTTTGGAATCACTATCATTACTATTATTATTACTATTACTATTATTCACCATCACTATCATTATTCCAGTTTTGCTGCAGTCTTTCCAAAACAGGGCATGATAAAGAAGAAATAAAATCAAGAAATAAAATTCTAGCCCTTAACCTTCACTGTGGGAACGGGGAATTGGACCGTATAGCCTGATCTCATCAGATCTCAGGAGCTAAGCAGGGTCGGTACTTGGATGGGAGACCACCAAGGAAAATTTTGCAGAAGAAAGCAAATGGCAAACCACCTCTGCTTCTCACTTGCCTTGAAAAGTCTACAGGGTTGTCATAATTCCACACACAACCTTCACTGTGAGCAAACCCTAACAAGGGCATTTGTTCCGCAAGCAACTCATTGGTAAGCACTATTCTTATGCTCCTTCATTAAAACGTTGCAGAATTTATTTATTTATTTCCATTTTTATCCCGCCTTGCCACAGAACTCAACAGGAAGGACTAGTAGCTAACAACATCTAGAGCGAGGTGTCACCTCTGGCAAAAACCAGAAGCAATATCATGTCACTCTAGGAATCACTGGAAACCATAGAGCTCTGGCGATTCCTAAAGCTGTGTGATATTGCTTCCTGGTTTCCCCAGAAGTGATGTCATTCCACATTTGACGCTGGCAGTTTTGAACATTTTTCTCAGAGCGGCAGCAGGCAACAGAGGATTAAAGCTCTAGGCCTGGCAACCCTAAAGAATTTGACCTGCTGTCCTGCTTTCGCTTTGGTCCTAGCTATCCCAAAACAATGGAGCTTATGTACATACCCTCAGCCATAGCAACAGTTGTCAGTGGCAAATTTTCAGTCTCCTGTTGCCGCAGCTCTGTAAAAACAAGTTCCAGAAAGGTAGTAAAGTTAACCTGCTGCTGACAAAACACCATCATCTTGGGGACAATACAAATACTACCGAATTAAACTTCCATGGATTCTGGCCCAGTAAATTTGGGAGTCTTTAAGATGCCACGTGACCCTTGGTTGTTTGGGCTGGAGAAAACGAGGCCGCTTTATTTTAGATAGGCAAAGCACAAGTGGTCATTTGATATGGAGGGAGCGGTGCCACAGGGAATTTATCCTCTGGTTAAACGGCTGAGCTGCTGTCAGTTCGAGCCCCGCACTGGTGTGAGCGGCCAGTCCGTGTCCCTAGCTCGCCATCCACCCAGTGGTTCGAAAGCTTCGGCGAGTAGATAACCACTCCTTAGAGAGAGTGGGCACACTAACCCCCCCCGGTGGAGGTTGTGTTAGCCAATCGGATGGTCTGCGTGTAAGATCCGAAAGCCGAGAAAGATCTACGCAGCGTCGAAGAAAAGCCTGCAATAGGCCATTCGGCTAGACGGTGGCAGTGATGCGCTGCGACTGAGACAATGCTGACGACATCAAGGGACGCTGGGGGGGGGGAATGCTGCCGGGAACACGTCTGGACCTTACAGCCGACCAAACTCCGTCGACTACGAAATGTGTGTGATTTAATGATATATGTTGTCCTCCCTTAGCCCCAGCATTGTTAGTCCCATGTGAAATTCAGCAGTAACTGTAAATCGCTCAGAGCCGGCAGCTCTGCATGGATTGAGCGATCAATAAATGGAAAGATGATTATTATTATTATATCGTGTGGTGTAGTGTTGGGCTAGGATCTGGGAAATCCAGGTCTGAATCCCCCATTTACATTACGGAATCTTGCTGGGTAACCTTAGACCAGCCACACACCCATAGCCTAACCTACCTCACAAGGTTGTTGTGAGGATAAAATGGAGGAAAGGAGAATGATGGAAGCCACTTTGGGTCTCCCTTGGAGTGAAAGACGAAATATAAACAAAGTAAATAAACATCACAGAGGTGAGCATGCTGGGAACTGCGGCCTTTCCCCTTATAGTTTTACCACAGGCATAAATTCAGGTGGTTCACCAAGTTGTTCTCAAGCAGCGGAACAAAATATGAGTCCAGCGGCACCTTTAAGACCCACGAATATTCCAGGTATAAGCGTTGGTGTGCATGGACACTTCTTCAGATACAGTGAAATGGAAATCACCAGTCCATACATATAGGTAGAGGGTGAGCGGTAAATGAATATACAGCATAATGAAGATGTTTAAAAAATAATCTGTCAAACGTCTTCATTATGCTGTATGTTCATTTAAGAAAATGTTTTGGGAGCTGCAGTTTTAAGATTTTTGTGTTTGTGTTATGTATGCCACACTACCCTGGGTTTCCCTCCTTAAACAGCTACCAGAATATCAAATGGATATTTGATATTTGATAAAAGAAGAGCCAGCATGGGGTAGTGGTTAAAGTGTCTGACTAGTATCTGAGAGTCCTGGGTTCAAATCCCCACTTGTGCCATGGAAGCTCACTGGGTGACCTTGGGCCAGTCACATGCTCTCAGCCTAGCCTACCTCACAGGGTTGTTGTGAAGACAAAACAGAGGAGAGGAGAACAATGTAAACCGCTTTGGGTCCCCATTGGGAAGAAAGGTGGGATATAAATAAAGTAAATATAATAAAACAAAGAAACAAAAGGGAGTACTAGCGTAAGGATTTATGCCAGTGATTGCATCTGGGGCTGTCAACGTTTTAACCAGCCCCTGTTCCTGTCGCTTTAACACCCGGCGTCTCCGAGACTGACCGAAAACGAAAGGACAATAAGCAAATGTTGCATAAGTTCAAAGAC
>NW_015181291.1:0-5117 GCF_001447785.1 Gekko japonicus
CTAATTTTGTACAACTGTTTCAGACCAACCCGGCGGCCCACCTGGACCTGACATTTTCAGTCCATGTGGTGGAGTGGTTTGTAGAGATATCAAACATACGGCCTGTGGGTCGAAACCAGTGTTCCCCCTAAGCTGAGTGAGTGTGAGCTAACTCACAGTGTTTTAGTCTCCGGCGCACACCTTTTTGTCTTCTCTCAGGAAGGGATGGCTCCAGAGCAAGCTAATTGATGCAGCAGCCAAATCACCGGCTCACAACTTTGATGCCCGTGGGTCACAAGGTAGAATTTCTGCTCACAAGACTCCGCAGCTTAGAGGGCGCATTGGTCGGAACCACGGTCCACGGCTCTTATCCGACCCGCAAGCACCTGGTCATTCCCTTTATCGCCGGATGACTGATGCTGTGCATTACGTCCCTGTATCTTGTCCCAGTGCTAAAGTGTAACGGGCAGTGGGAATAGGAATGCGTGCATCTGGGCGGTACTGTAAGGGAACACTGGAAGCAGGGCTTTCCTTGTAGAAAAAGCCCAGCAGGAACTCATTAGCATAATAGGCCACACCCAAAAGGAGAAACTCATTAGCCTATTAGGCCACACCCCTGACAGCACAGCTCATTAGCACATTAGGCCGCACCCCCATGTTACCAGAAGTGTGGTCATCCAGCCACACCCACCTTTCCCTTCTTATTCTGTTTTCCTTGTTTGTTGTCCAAACCCAGGGCCTTTTTTTGTAGCAGGAACTCCTTTGCATGTTAGGCCACACACCCCTAATGTAGCCAATCCTAATGAGTTCCTGCTGTTGGGTGTGGCCTGTTATGCTAATGAGCTCCTGCTGGGCGTGGCCAACTCGGGAGCCAGCTGGGACTCCGTTCCTGTGCGTTCCTGCCCAAAAATAGCCCTGACTGGAAGAGTGTTCGTGTACAAGCATGGTCTTGGGGGCTTTGTGTGCTCTTACTGGCTGCCAGGCATTGATCTTACCGGCCGCCTCGATACAAGCTTTACTTCTGCATCTTGGCTCCGACTGGCCCTCCCTGATGTAGGGTTGCCAGCCTCCAGGTGGGGCCTGGAGATCTCCTGGAATCACGACTGCTCTCCAGATGACAGAGGTCCGTTCCCCCCGGAGAAAATGGCTGCCTTGGAGGGTGGACTCTATGTAAATATGTTGGGATTCTTTGATTCAGGGTCGTTGGTCGTATTGCAAACACAAGAGCGCACACTTAGTAAAAGAAAAAAATGTCTTTACTATAAAACAAAATAAAACATGGGTAGGGTTAGTTTGGATAAAAGAAATAAAATAAAAGGTTACACGCTTACAGTTACTCCCAGTAATATATGCTAACAGCCAGGGCTATTTTTGGGCAGGAACGCACAGGAACGGAGTTCCGGCTGGCTCCCAAGTTGGCCACGCCCAGCAGGAACTCATTAGCATAACAGGCCACACCCAACAGCAGGAACTCATTAGGATTGGCTACATTCGGGGTGTGTGGCCTAACATGCAAAGGAGTTCCTGCTACAAAAAAAGGCCCTGGGTTTTGACAACAGACAAGGTAAACAGAATAACAAGCAAAAGGTGGGTGTGGCTGGATGACCACACTTCTGGTAATATGTGGGTGCGGCCTAATGTGCTAATGAGCTGTGTTTGTAGGGGTGTGGCCTAATAGGCTAATGAGTTTCTGCTGTTGGGTGTGGCCTATTATGCGAATGAGTTCCTGCTTGGCTTTTTCTACAAAAAGAGCTCTGCTAACAGCTACATCTTTCTATCTGTCTTGGCTTCTAGAAGAGAACTAACACTTTGGTTCACACAAAGGGCCATAAACCTTGTGAATACATGAATGCTAGATCAAAGCATTTCCACAAACAAGATGTTAGTTGACCAATACAAAGGTTGCAGGTCACTTCATTAGGATAAACATTATGTAACGTAACATCCTGTTTCCTAACAAACAACATTTAACTCTGTAATGACTGGAGTGTAAGCAACTTGCAATTCCAACAAAATATAACCTGCCCTCTCCAGGCTCCGCCCCCAAATCTGCAGGTATTTCCCAATCCGGAGCAGGCAGCCTTATCCTGATGGCTGCCCCCCCCCCAAATCTTCCTGTACGTAGGGCTTGAGGAAATTCTGTTTCGCTGTGTCCGAGGAAGCGTGCTTGCACACGAAAGCTTATACCCTGAATGAAACGTGGGCTGTGGGCACCCATGCGAAACAATCCCCTTTCGATGCACTTTCCAACTGGATTTCGTCAGTTCACACAGTAAAAACCCAGTTTGAAAGTGGATTATGTCGTGTGTTTGACCGCAGCCTTGGTTAAAGGTGCTACTGGACTCAAACATTGTTCTGCCGTTTCAGACCAACACGGAGACCCACCTGAACGTATAAGCACATTTGCATTTTGAGTAAAAAATGGTATTGTTTATTGGGTTTGGCGGTGTCATAGAATCATAGAATGTTAGTGTTGGAGGGGACCTTGCAGGTCATCTAGTCCGACCCCCTGCACTCTGCAGGAGCAGAGCCGAAAGAGAGCCCTACATAGAATCATAGAATGTTAGAGTTGGAAGGGACCTTGCAGGTCATCTAGTCCAACCCCCTGCACTCTGTAGGAAGTTTCTCCTGCTATTTATCCGGTATCGACTCCCTTGTAATTTCCACCCCTTAGATCTAGTCTTGCAATCCGGAGCAAGAGAGAATAGATCCGCTCCATCTTCTACATGACATCCCTTCAGATATTTGAAGACTGCAATCATGTCCCCTCTAAGCCTTCTCTTTCCCAGGCTAAACATACCCAACTCTTTCAGCCTTCCCTCATATAAGACTTTGATTCCAACCCTCTCACAATCCTGGTGACCCTCTTCTGGACACGCTTGTCAACATCCTTCCTCAAATGTGGTGCCCAAAACTGGACACAGGACTCCACGTGAGGCCTGACCATAGCAGAACAGAGCGGAACGACCACCTCCCATGACCCAGACACAAGGCTTCTGTTGATGCACCATAAGATTGCATTAGCTTTCTTCGCAGTCACATCACACTGCAGGCTCACGTTTGGCTTGTGATCAACCATCGCAAGAGTAAGGGAACGGTCCTTACAGTGGTTATCTGTTGTCTGGGGAAAAGTTGTAATCCTGGGAGTTCTCCCAGGCACCATCTGGAAGTTGGCAACCATCATATGGTTGCAGTGTCTGTTGAACTAGAGAAAGACAAAGGGGGGGGACCTGAAAATCAAGTCAGGAACCAAAATGTTGAGTACCACAAAATAAAATAAGATGCAAATGTTTATTGCACAGTACACAGAATCGTAGGATTAAAAAAACGACATATATAGGACACCATTAAAAACTCAGATCATACTATATGTATATATTTATTTATTAGGTTAGATTTACTAGGCCGCCCTTCACTACAAGTAGGGCTCCGGGCGGCTTACAACAAAATAACATAATGATACAAGAGGTAATTTAAATTAAAACCAACATTAAAACTACCTAAAAACAGATCAATAAATAAGACAATCTACATTCCAGATTGGGGGGGGGAGATTCAGCAACAAGGTGAAGTTGAACTTCCAATAACAAAGAATCACGATAATGTATATTAACCAAAGGACCCAATCAGGGCTCTTTTTGTAGAAAAAGCCCAGCAGGAACTCATTAGCATAATAGGCCACACCCAACACCAGAAACTCATTAGCATATTGGGCCACACCCATGAGAGCACAGCTCATTAGCACATTAGGACGCACCCCCATGTTACCAGAAGTGTGGTCATGAAGTCACACCCACTTTTTGCTTGTTATTGTTTACCTTGTTTGTTGTCCAAACCCAGGGCCTTTTTTTGTAGCAGGAACTCCTTTGCATGTTAGGCCACACACCCCTAATGTAGCCAATCCTAATGAGTTTCTGCTGTTGGGTGTGGCCTATTATGCTAATGAGTTCCTGCTGGGCGTGACCAACTTGGGAGCCAGCCGGAACTCCGTTCCTGTGCGCTCCTGCCCAAAAAATAGCCCTGGACCCAATGCATTTCGGACCAAAGGACCTTCTTGAGTGGTCAAAACTCTACTAACACACACATAAAATCATAGCAGTATCTATATAAACTATATTTTTCAGGCCTAGCAGGTTGTGTATGAATCACTAACAATGTGACGCTCCTAGCAATGGTTTTAAATCAATTCTGTATATACTGAGGAGCCTTCACTCATCAAAGATGGTCCCTAGGAACCACCATTGTGTCCTGGGCCATAATTCAGTTCCCAGTGTGTTCCTGTGTAAACCAGAGGTCTGGGAATTGAATTACGGTCCAGGAATGGAATTATGGCCCAGAGGTCATAATTGGGGGGTGGGGGGAGAGAAGCACCATTACATTTGGTGGAATTGACTGTCAAGTAAGTGCCATGGAATCCCATCTGCAAAAAATACTTCAACTTGGGTGAGTTTGTAACCTTTGGTTTATGTAAGTACATAAGAGAAGCCAATGTTGGATCAGGCCAATGGCCCAATCCAGTCCAACACTCTGTCACACAGTTGCCAAAAATACCAGGTGCCCTCAGGAGGTCCGGCAGTGGGGCCAGAACTCCAAAAGCCCTCCCACTGTTCCCCCCCCCAAGCACCAAGAATGCAGAGCATCCCTTGCCCCAGAAGGAGAGTTCCTATCTATACCTTCTGGCTAATAGCCACTGACGTAACTCTGCTCCAGATGTTGATCCAATTCCCTCTTATAAGAACATAAGAGAGGCGAATTTTGGATCAGGCCAATGTCCCATCCAGTCCAACACTCTGTCACACAGTTGCCAAAAATACCAGGTGCCCTCAGGAGGTCCAATTCAGATGGTCATTGTAGAACCGAAACCATCATTTTACTGGTTTGTGGAGAGCCCTTCTCAAGGGCGTCCTTTCAGGGAGACTCTTTTAACAATCAGGAAGAAATCTCTCCCTCCTTACGGGCCCCAGCCAAGTTCCCCTTAGACTGATTTCCATAACGAATGAGCAATACGCATTCATTCTGACAGACCATCAGCCGTTGATAAGAGGATTTTAACCCACTGTAAGGACTAACTAGCGGACACTGAAAACACTTCTGTCAGCAAAAAACAACAACACCATTCTGGAGTCACTCCCCTGGCT
>NW_015181292.1:0-3893 GCF_001447785.1 Gekko japonicus
AACTCTCCCTAGAAGCGAAAATGACCAAAGCGAAGTTATTGTACTTTGGTCACATTGGTGGTGGAAAGTGCCGTCAAGTCACAGCTAACTTATGGATACCCCCCTGGTTTTCAAGGAAAGAGACATTCAGAGGTGGTTTGTCATTGTCTGGCTCTGTGTCGTAACCCTGGTATTCCTTGATGGTCTTCCATCCAAATACTTGCCAGGGCCAGCCCGGCTTAACTTTCAAGATCTGATGAGATCAGGCTAGCCTGGGCTGTCTAGGTCAAGGCTTGGTCACATTACGAGAAGACAAGACTTACTGGAAAAGACAATCATGCTAGGAAATGCTGAAGGCAGCAGGAAAAGAGAAAGGCCCAACATAAGATGGGTTGAAGCCATGTCCCTCAGTGTGCAAAACCTGAGCAAGGCTGTTAAGGATAGGACATTTTGGAGGTCATTAATTCATAGGATCACCATAAGTCAGAAGAACAAGAAGAATAAGAGGAGATTGGATTTATACTCCACCCTTCACTCGGAGTCTCAGAGTGGCTTACAAACTCCTTTCCCTTCCACTCCCCACAACAGACACCCTGTGAGGTAGGTGGGGCTGAGAGAGCTCTTCCAAGAACTGCCCTTGATGGCGTTTAACAAACACATACACACTGTAGAGTTTTCCATGATAAACCATTGGCAGGATGTGATCAACCACCAAGCATGTCAACAACTAAGCAGGTTGGAAGGCTGTTCCAAGACAAACTGGATGGAAACGTCTGGAAAGACCATGGGCCCAAAGTGTCAGAACTTCATAATCTCTACTTCATCAAACATGCCCTTTCAGTATAATCCTAATTGTTCCTTACACAAATTGTCTTCCTTTTCAACATTAGAACCATGTAATGCTGTACCTCCATGGCCAAAATTAAATTAGCAGAAAGGAAATGCAATAAAAATGTTGGAAATGTGCATTGACAAATCTTGTATTAAAATTGCTCAGAGCATTAATGAATTGCATGCAGTCCTATAAGGGTGTTCTCGACAGCAATTCACGAAAAGGGAGGAAACATGAATTGCTGGTTAATGACGTTGAATCAAATGCATTGACTTTATGTTCTACGATTGAAAAGGAGATATCAACATACTAACCTTAAATGTGGCATACTAGAGGAACTTCTACAACAAGCAGGGGGAAAAAAAGAATGTGCACTCCCTAGCATCCAGCACAAGCAGATTTCTTTTTATTGTATCATTTAGAATATTGCTTTCAGTTTGCTGCTTTAAGAGGATTATAGATTCTATTTTGGTGGAGTAGAGATAATATACCACACCTGTATCCTAGGCACAATAGCAATTTCCTTTCTTTTTTTTCTGGCTGCAGTTCAACCCTCAGTTTGCTCTCTAATATCAAGAGTGCTGAGATCTGCCAAAACACCTGCCAGCAGCATCTTCAAAGGAACAATACTCTCATACTAAGGCTGTGAGACTTTCATTCCCTCTCTATAGAACATCTGTTTGGCTACTGGCCACAGGTAGCCCATGTTCCTAAACCTCAATTCCACATGACCAAGAATATTTTATATATGGCAAACAACAACCACCACCACCCCACCCACCTCAGTTTACTACCCTCCGAAACATATAACACCCTTCAATCTACTGATATTTGTGCAATGGAGAAACTATGGTAAGAAGTGGAATGCTACAACAGTGCCCTTGTGCTCACCGGAGTCAATGCGTAATGGAGAGTATATTTCAGTTCCTTAGTAGACAACCAGAGCAGCCTGAATAGCCCAAACTCATCAGAGCTCAAAAGCTTAAGCAGGCTCAGCCAGTATTATTACTTGGATGGGAGACTACCAAGGAAGACCAGGGCTGTTGGTCTTGGTGGCCCGGAAAATTTCAAATCTAAATAAATGCAACTGGCAGTTCATTTTCCTTATGCACTGGGACCTGGGTCAAGGAGATAAATAATGCTGTACTTTTCAAGCATGCCTCTTCCTTAACGGCCAAAGGTCAATGACATAACTTGAAACAAAGATAATCCTTATATAGAAAGCAGTTCATAAAGCTTAAACAGCAGGTATTGCCCAGTGGTTAGAATCTTGGATTATTATTAGTAATATTTGCAGTAGCCCAGACTAGCCTGGCATCCGGCCCCATCACTCCTTGGCAAATAGAAGGGGAAGTCATGGAAGCAGTGACAGGTGTCACGTTCCTGGGATCCAAGATCACTGCAGATGGTGACTGCAGCCATGAAATTAAAAGACACCTGCTCCTTGGGAGGAAATCGATGGCAAACCTAGACAGCATATTGAAAAGTAGAGACATCACCCTGCCAACAAAGTCCGTATGGTCAAAGCAATGGTATTCCCAGTAGTACTGTATGGCTGTGAGAGTTGGACTATAAGGAAGGCCGAGCGCCGAAGAATAGATGCTTTTGCATTATGGTGCTGGAGAAGACTCTTGAGAGTCCCCTGGACTGCAAGGAGATCAAATCAGTCAATCCTAAAAGAAATCAACCCTGACTGTTCCCTGGAAGGCCAGAGACTGAAGCTGAAGCTCAAATACTTTGGCCACCCAATGAGAAGGGAGCCCTCACTGGAGAAGACCCCGATGCTGGGAAAGATTGAAGGTCAAAGAAGACGGGGATGGAAAAGGATGAGATGGTTAGACAGTGTCATAGATGCAATGAACATGAAATTGAGCAAACTCCAGAGCACGACGGAGTCACAAAGTCCAAGGGGTCACGAAGAGTCGGACTCGACTGTGCGACTGAACAAAGACTAGCCTGAGCTCCGAAGTTAAGCAGAGTCGACCATAGTTAGTAGCAATGCTGCCTATCAGCTGTGGAGTCTTGTGAGCAAAAAATTATACTTAGTGAGCTACTGGCCTTAAAGTTGTGAGCGAGCGATTTGGCCACTGCATAAATTAGTTTGCTCTGGAGCCACCCTTCCTGAGCTAAGACAAAAATGTGTGAGCCGGAGGCTGAAAAACTGTGCACTAGCTAACACTAACTCGGTTTAGAGGGAACACTGGTTAGTACCTGGATGAGAGACCACCAAGAAAGACCAGGGTTGCTATGCAGAGGCAATGGCAAACCACCTCTAGTGCACAGTCTCTCTCTTGCCTTTTAAACCCCATGAGGGATCACCATAATTCAGCTGCGACTTGAGAGCACATCATCATCATCATCATCAACAACAACAACATCATCATCATCATAGCTGGTGGCTACAATTAAATGCTTGAAGGTTGTAATAGAGAGGTTATGAATTTCTCAGTGAACCAGTTTGGCACTTGAACCTACCTTGTACAAGACTCACAATCACCCGGAGAGCTGATGGAGGATATGTTTGGATTCCATCAAGCCAACTTGAATAGCTGCTGAACAAGCTGATCAGAAGCCGACTTACAGATGATGGGAGATCCTCTGGGAATTGGCTCTGATCCTGCCCACTTGCCAACACAGCTGCAAAGTGAAGCTGCAAAATGGAGAGGAGAAAGTCCAGCTTTCTCTTCCCTCCCATCCAAACTGGGTGGGGACAGAAGCGATGCTTTTAATCCCAGCATCACAAAAAGGGAGAAAAGAAAGAGTGCCCATCGCTCCTTTTCTCCGCTGCCCAAGAACACAGCTGGGGAAGCGGAAGAAGGGGAATGAGCAGGGCTCTTGATTCCCCCACCTCCAAATTGCTATGTACCAGCAAAGATTCCAGGATGGGAGATCAGTACCAGTCTTCCAGTTGATCAGCTGGGAGTGGGTTCCTGATTCCCCATCCCCCAAAAAACCTTTTCTGGACACAGTACAAATTCCCCCCTCGCCACCCAGAAGGACATAAAAAAACAGTCTCTAAGCTGATCCCTCATCAGCTGAGAGCTGGCTGCTGATAGCTGCAGGAGGAGGAGGAGGAGGAGGA
>NW_015181293.1:0-3445 GCF_001447785.1 Gekko japonicus
ACGGTATCCAATCTTCTCCTTTATGTCTCAAATATGGTTTAATTACTTCTGCTGGATCTATCCAAAGTGGTCTTTGTTTGAAAAAAAATCTTTTATATCTCAACCATGTTTCAAATAGCGTTCTTCTTATGTAGTGATGTTTAAAAAGATTGTCCATTTTTGTTTTCCCCTACCATAGATAGGCATGCCAACCAAACTTGCAATCATGTCCTTCCAATGCCAACATTTTCCTGTCTTCCATGTTAATCCATTTTTCCAACCAGGTTAGACACACCGCATCATGGTAAAGTCTAAAATTAGGTAGTTGAAATCCGCCTCTCTCTTTTGCATCACACAAGATCTTCATTTTAATCCTTGGTTTCTTCCCAGCCCAGACAAATTTTGAAATTTCTTTCTGCCAAGCATTCAACGGTTTAGCGTCCTTTACTATTGGAATGGTCTGAAATAAAAACATCAAGTGAGGCAAAACATTCATTTTAACCACCGATATTCTTCCCATTAGTGACAAGTTTAAGGTGTCCCATTTCTTTATGTCCTGTTGGATTCGACTCCAGAGTTTTTCATAGTTATTCTTAAAAAAGGTCTATATTTTTCATTATCAGTTCAATACCTAAATATTTAGTTTTTTTAACTACTTCTACTTCGCATTGTATCAAATCTTGTAATTCTTGTTGTTTTTCACTTGTCAGATTTTTACACACAGCCTTTGATTTACTCTTATTCACGTAAAAACCTGCCATATCTCCAAATTCTTTAATTTTCTCCATTTCCAACGGTAAGTTTTTTGTCGGTTCTTCGGCTAAAAACATTACGTCGTCTGCGAATGCTCTGTATTTATATGTAAAATCTCTAATTGTAAGACCTTTTATATCCTTGTCCTCTCTTATTCTCCCCAGTAATACCTCCAAAATCCATATGAACAATAATGGAGATAATGGACATCCTTGTCTTGTCCCTTTTTGTACCTTAAATTGTTCTGTCATTTCTTTATTTACATTCAGTGCTGCTTTCTGATCCGAATATATTGCCTTGATTACATTTAGGAATGGCTGACCAATATCCAACTTCTCAATAACTTGAAACATAAAGTCCCAGTTCAAATTGTCAAAAGCTTTCTCCGCATCCACAAATAAGAAACCTACTTCTTTTTCTGGGTGTTTATCATAATATTCAATTGCATCTATCACCATTCTTAAGTTGTCTTTAATTTGTCTATTTGGTAAGAATCCAGCTTGTTCTTCTTTTATAGTGTCTTTCAAATAGTTCTTCAATCTTTCCAATATAACTTTAGCAAACCGCTTGTAATCATTATTCAAAAGAGAAATAGGTCTATAGTTTTTGACACTTGTTAAATCTTGCCCTTCTTTAGGTATAAGTGATATATTGGCCTCTTTTCATGTTTCTGTTATCAGTTTAGTCTCTCTTATTTCATTCGACAAAAGTTCAAAGATCGGGGTCAGCTCCTCTTTAAGTTTTTAATAAAATTTTACTGTAAATCCATCTGGTCCTGGAGCCTTCCCCAACTTTGCTCCTTCTATCGCGCTGTAAATCTCTTCTTTTTGAATTGGACCACATTTCTTTAACTCCTTTTTCCAGATTTGGCACTTCTAGCTTATCCAAATACTTCTTTATCTTTTCCAGGTTAACATTTTTCTTCTGGAATAGCTTTGCATAATATTTTTTAAAAGTTCCTTTTATTCCATTTATATCCACAATTTCATTATCATCTTCTTTTATTTTATTTATTATTCTCCTTTTCCTTCGATTTTTCAATTGCCATGCCAGAAACTTTCCCGGTTTATTTGCTCCTTCAAATGATTTTTGCTGCAATTTTTAAAAATTCCAATACATTTCCTGATTTAATATCGTATTCAGCTTATCCTGCAAAATTTGAATTTCCTTAATTATTTTCTTCTTCCCAGGTTTTTTCTTTAATTCTTTCTCCTTTTGATGGATTTTTTCTTGTATGTCATTCTGTTGCTTTATTTTCTCTTTTTCTCTTGTATTCAAATAAATTAATAAACCTCTCATTACCGCCTTATATGCATCCCACACTACTTGAATTTTTGTTTCTTGATTTAAGTTCATCTGGAAAAAAAATTATGTTTCTTTACATAGTGTCTCAATTATTTTTTGCTTATCCAATAAGTCTTCATTTATCCTCCACTGAAAGTGTTTCTTCTTCTCTTTTGACATCCAAATAATTGGGTTATGATCAGAATTGTTTTTTGGCAAAATTTCCACTTTTTTAGTTTAGTGCAATGTCCCCTGACATCCAAATCATATCAATCCTGGAAAAAGAGTTATGCCTATTGGAGTAAAAAGTAAAGTCCTTAATTTTAGGATTCCATTTTCTTCAAACATCTTCCAATTTCTCTTGTTCCATCAGCTTGAAAAAAACGTTAGGCAATTTTCCAATCTTTTCATCCGTTTTTTTTTTTTTGACTGACGGTCCAGTTTGTTGTTTACTGTACTGTTAAAGTCTCCCGCTAGAACAATCTGCTCATAGTTAACATGATGCAATTCTTCCGTCAAGTCCTTGAAAAAATTCTCTTTTGCTTCATTAGGTGCATACACATTAACAATCAAAGTACTTTTCTGATGCATCATTATTTCTTCACCAATATACCTTCCCTCTTTGTCTTTAAAAATTTCTTTAGGTTCAAGTTCTCTTTTGACATAAATCACAGTCCCATTATTTTTCTTCACTGCCAAAGAATGAAATTCTTCACCTAACTTTTTGTCAGTCCGATATTTACAGTCCTGTTTCCTAATGTGCGCTTCTTGTAGACAAATTATATTACATTTTTGTTTTCCCAACCAATGTTTTACTATTTTTCTTTTATTGGGCGAATTTAGCCCATTCACATTCCAAGATAAAAATTTGTAATCCATGTTGTCTTGTATTATTTATCTACAAAATCTTCTAAGTTATCCGCCAAAAATCTGTACATTTGCTCCGTAGTCTTGATTGAGTATCTTAACGAATGGTAAGTAAAAAACAATCTTTGTGGTATTTCCCATCTGAATCTGATGTTAAGTTGTTTCAGCTTGTCAGCCAACTTCTTGTATTTCTTCCTGTCCTGGATGATCATTCTTGGGAGTTCCCTCATTATTATTATCTTTTTCCCATCAATTTCCAGTGATTGTACAAATTGTTTCTTTAAAATATCTTCTTTCATTTTTCTTGTAGTCAACTGTACAATCACGTCCCTCGGCAAGCTCTTCTTCTGCGCATATGCTGAGTTAACTCTATAGATTAAGTCAAAACTGGAATCCAGCACTCCTTCCTTTTCTTGCAGGAACTCTGTCAAAGCTGTAACCACTATCGAATGAATATCCTCCTCTGATTTTTCTTCAATACCTCTCAGCCTCAAATGGGTTTGCATGGCTCTAAACTCCGTCATTTAATCCACTCTGTGGTTTTCTTGTATCACTGTTTCAA
>NW_015181294.1:0-6245 GCF_001447785.1 Gekko japonicus
GAAGGTGCCTTCTGCTGGGACCGCCAGTCCACCAAGGTCGGTACTGTCTACTCAGCCTGGCAGCTACCCTCTGTGGTCTCAGGCAGAGAGGGGTCTTTCACATCCCTGAGCAATGCACCCTCTAAGCTGTGGAGTCTTGTGAGCAAAAATTCTGCTTCGTGAGCGACTGGCATTAAAGTTGTGAGCGAGCGATTCGGCTACTGCATAAGTCAGTTTGCTCTGGGGCCAACCTTCCTGAGCGGAGACAAAAGTCTGAGAGCTGGAGGCTAAAAAACTGTGAGCCGGCTCACCCTCACTCAGCTTAGAGGGAGAGCACTGTCCCTGAGTGACCTGAGGCTCTGCCTAGCCTACCTCCCAGGGTTGTTGTGAGGGTAAAATAGAAGAGGGGACAATGGTGTGAACTGCTTTGGCCCCCTGCTGGAGAAGGAGGAGAGGTGAGAATGAATTAAATAAATGCTTTCGCCAAACCATGTTTGCCCAGAGCCCCTGGCTAGCCCAGTCTCGGAAGCTAAGCAGGGTTGGGCCCGGTTAGAACTTGGATGGGAGACCGCCAAGGAAGTCCAGGGTTGCTACGCAGAGGCAGGCAAGGGCCAACCACCTCTGAATGTCTCTTGCCTTGAAGACCCACTGGGGTCACCATAAGTCAGGTGTGACCTGATGGCGCTTTCCACCACCCAGCCATGTTCACCTTTTGGAGTACTGGTGTAGTGCGCGGACTCTAATCTGGGAGAACCGGGTTTGATTCCCCACTCCTCCAGTTGCCGCTGCTGGATGACCTTGGGCAAGCCACAGTTCTGTCAGAGCTCTCAAGGACAGTTCTGGAAAGTTCTCTCAGCCCCACCCACCTCACAGGGTGTCTGTTGTGGGGAGGGGAAGGGAAAAGAGATTGTAAGCTGCTCTAAGACTCCGAGAGAAGGGCTGGGTATAAATCCAATCTCCTCCTCCTCCACATGCTGCAGCTGCTGGTGTGACCTTGGGTCAGCTACAACTTCTTTCAGAGCTGTTCTCTCAAGAGCAGTCCTCAAAAGAGCTCTCTCAGTCCCACCGACCTCCCAGGGTGTCTGTTGTCGGGAGGGAAAGGGATTGTAAGCCGCTCTGAGACTCCGAGGGAAGGGTGGGATATAAATCCAATCTCCTCCTCTTCTCTTCTTTAGTATATGGTTCACAGATCTTATGCCTGGGCCAGGAGACCTGGCAGCGAGACGTCCTCCTTCGGGACATTTGACTGTTCTCTTTCCTTCCCCTTAATCCAGGGTGATGAAAACGAAACACGAAAACGCCCGCTTGCACCCGAGGATTCGGCCAGCGCTTTGAATCCCCAGAATCCTGATGACGGACGGCCTGGCTCAGAGATCGGAAAGGCCGAGTGGAGAACGGCTTTGGTGTGGGAGGGTTTTGCCGGTTTTGCGTACTTGTGGAGTGAGGCCTGAACAGGGTGCGATCCTGCGGCTCAGTAGGAATGCCACTGAGGCTTCTGGGTAGGGCTGTTGATGCCGAGGGCGTACTCTGCTGCAAACACTGAGAGAACAGTTTGGTGTAGAGGTTAGGCGCGCGAACTCTAATCTGGGAGAACCGAGTTTGATTCCCCACTCCTCCACATGCAGCTGCTGGTGTGACCTTGGGTCAGTCACAAGTTCTCTCAGAGAGCTGTTCTCTCAGGAGCAGTCCTCAAAAGAGCTCTCTCAGCCCCACCTACCTCACAGGGAGTCTGTCATGGGGAGGGGAAGGGAAAGGAGTTTGTAAGCTGCTCTGAGATGCCTTCAGGTAGTGAAGGGCGGGGTATGAATCCAATCTCCTCCTCCTCCTCCTTCTAGAAGGAGACTCTGAGATTATGGAGATCGAATTTTGCTTGATGAGGTTGCTTGCTAGTTTCAGTGAAGGTCATTCCCATCCACTTTGGTTTTGCTGCATTGTTCTTCAATTTTGTAATCCAATGTTATTACCCTTCGTGTTATGTATATTGAACATATGAAACTGCCTTACACTGAATCAAACCATTGGTCAATATTGTCTGTTCTGACCATCAGTGGCTCTCCAGGCCCTCAGACAGAGGTCTTTCACATCACCTACTTCTACACGCAATGGGTAACTAACAGGTAGAACCACCACGGGAAGAGGTGGCGGCAACAAGCGTGGAGAGCTTCAAGAGTGGATGGGATAAACATATGGAGCAGAGGTCCATGAGTGGCTATTAGCCACGTTGTATAGATGGAACACTGTCTGGGGCAAGGGATGCTCTTGAGGGGCTTTGTGGGGAACCTCCACATTCAGAGGCACTAATCCTCTGAATCCCAGAACCAGAAGGCAACATCAGGGGAAGGCCTCAGCCTCTCTGCCGTATTGCCGGCCCTCTGGAGGAACTGGTTGGCCACTGTGTTAGAAAGGATGTTGGCCACTCAGAGGCAGGAATCCCAGTGTTAGGAGGCAGCATCAGGGGAAGGCCTCAGCCTTTATGGCTTGTTGTTGACCCTCTAGAAGAACTGGTTGGCCACTGTGTGAGACAGGATGCCCGACTAGATGGACTATTGGTCTGATCCAGTAGGACTCCTCCCACGTTCTTATGAAGGCCTCAGCCTCTGTGCCCTGTTGTTGGCCCTCCAGAGGAACTGGTTGGCCCCTGTGTGAGATGGGATGCCGGACTAGAGGGACCACTGGTCTGATCCAGCAGGGCTCTTCTGATGTTCTCATAAATGCCTCGGTCTCTGTGCTCTGTCGTTGGCCCTCCAGAGGAACTGGTTGGCCACTGTGTGAGACAGGATGCTGGGCTAGAGGGACCACTGGTCTGATCCAGCAGGGCTCTTCTGATGTCCTTATGAAGGCCTCGGCCTCTATGCCGTTGTTGTTGGCCCTCCAGAGGGACTGGTTGGCCACTGTGTGAGTCAGGATGCTAGACTACTGGTCTGATCCAGCAGGGCTCTTCTGATGTTCTCATAAATGCCTTGGCCTCCATGCCCTGTTGCTGGCCCTGCAGAGGAACTGGTTGGGGCCCCTGTGTGAGGCAGGATGCTGGATGGACCCTCACTGGTCTGATCCAGCAGGGCCTTCTGAATCCCAGAGCCAGGTGGGGAAGGCCTCGGCCTCTCTACTGGTCTGATCCAGCAGGGTCTTCTGAATCCCAGAGCCAGGTGGGGAAGGCCTCGGCCTCTCTGCCCTGTTCCTGGCCCTCCAGAAGTGTTGGTTGGGCCCTGTGTGAGACAGGATGCTGGACTAGACGGACCCTCACTGGTCTGATCCAGCAGGGCTCTTCTGAGGTTCTTATGAAGGCCTCGGCCTCTCTGCCTTGTTGTTGTCCCTCCAAAGGAACTGCTTGGCCACTGTGTGAGGCAGGATGCTGGACTAGACGGACTATTTGTCTGATCCAGCAGGGCTCTTCTGATGTTGTTATGTTAAAGTTGGCAGGTGGGCTTCAGGCCACATTGACGCAGAAGTGCCTGGGAAGAAACCTGGAGCAGGAGCAGAAATTTCTGGATACGGCGAGGAGCAGAGCGGAAGCCTCTTCCTGGCACGGAGTCTGAAGCGGCCGCCACCGTTCCCTTGGGCTCCTCCAGCAGACACGCATTAAGGCTCTAATGAGCGGCTTGCACACAAACCAAAGGGGCGGCTCCTCTTGAAGCAGGCCCCGGCGGAGAGGGGCAGCACTTTCTCCCCAATTAGTCTTCTCAGGAGCTGTGCTGACGGAATGTCCCGGCCATTCTCCGCAGCGGCAGGGGCACAGATGCCCGCTGTGTACTACAAGACCTTCCTCCTGCGATCTCCACCTCATGCACACCGCCAGGGCAGCCAGAGCTGAACGCAACGGCCAGGCTGGGCACGTGCCGCTCATTTAAACGGTGGCACAATGCTCTTGAGGAAGAGGAGGAGGAGGAAGAGGAGGCTGGATTTATATCCCGCCCTTCACTCGGAGTCTCAGAGCAGCTGACAATCTCCTTTCCCTTCCCCTCCCCACAACAGACACCCTGTGATGTAGGAGGGGCTGAGAGAGCTCTTTCAATAAGTACTCCAGAGAGAACAGCTCTGAGAGAACCTGTGACTGCTCCAAGGTCAACCAGCTGCCTGCATGTGGAGGAAGAAGAAGATCGAAGAGATTGGATTGAAACCCTGCCCTTCCCTATCTGAAGGGTTCTCAGAGCAGCTTACAATCTCCTTTCCCTTCCCCTCCCCACAACAGACACCTTGTGAGTTAGGCGGGGCTGAGAGAGCTCTTTCAAGAAGTGCTCCAGAGAGAACAGCTCTGAGAGAACTCGTCAGCGCAAAAAACAAGTGTGTACGAATAACTACCACACCAATTGTTACCACTAAGCCATTTATATAAAAATCATAAACATTGAACAATAACAACAAGAGGAAATAGAAAAGAAGAAGAGATTGGATTTATACCCCGCCCTTCACTACCCAAAGGTGTCTCAGAGCGGCTGACAAACTCCTTTCCCTTCCCCTCCCCACAACAGACACCCTGTGAGGTAGGCGGGGCTGAGAGAACTCTTGACAAAAACTGCTCTTTTTCAAGGACAGCTCTTATCAGAGCTACGGCTTGCCCAAGGTCACCCAGCAGCTGCAAGTGGAGGAGTGGGGAATCAAACCCGGTTCTCCCAAATTAGAGTCCGCGCACTTAACCACTACACCAAACTGGCACACCAAACCACTACACCAAAAGCAACTCTGTCTGCCAAACCAATATACATTAGAAATTGCTGTATAACAAAGATCCAGGTGTTCACCTTTGAAACCTTTTGACCAGATTGAACGGCTAAGGAAGTCTGTGCATATGAGAGATTTTGGATCATGTTATAGGTTCTTCTTTTGATGAAGCAACAGCAATACACGGGAACTTCACAGCTAGCCAATGTGTGAAGCATCGATGGTACCTGCTTTGTGCAAAGATGAACACCGATGACCTCATTCGATAAGAAGATTATGATGTTATTTTGTTCTGTGGAAGAAATGTTTATGGGACTTTCATCATACAAGCATCTCACAACTTATTTATAGGCGTATCTTTTGTGAACTCCTGGGTCTTTGTTATACAGCAATTTCTAATGTATATTGGTTTGGTAGACAGAGTTGCTTTTTTATTTCATCTTGTTGTTATTGTTCGATGTTTATGATTTTCATATGAAGAAGAAGAGATTGGATTTATACCTCGCCCTTCACTACCCAAAGGAGTCTCAGAGCGTCTTACAAACTCCTTTCCCTTCCCCTCCCCACAACAGACACCCTGTAAGGTAGGTGGGGCTGAGAGAACTCTTGACAGAAACTGCTCTTTTTCAAGAACAGCTCTTATCAGAACTACGGCTTGCCCAAGGTCATCCAGCCAGGTGCAAGTGGAGGAGTGGGGAATCAAACCCGGTTCTCCCAGATTAGAGTCCGCGCACTTAACCACGACACCAAACTGGTTTAGTGGTAATAATTGGTGTGGTAGTTATTTTTGCACAGTTGTTTTTTGGGCTGATTATCTACTGTGTATCTCCTGTTTTGTTTATTTTCAGAGAGAACTCGTGACTGACCCAAGGTCACACCAGCAGCTGCATGTAGAGGCATGGGAAATCAAACCCAGTTCTTCCAGATTAGAGTCCGTGCTTTTTAACCACTATGCCACACTGGCTCTCGAATGCCTACGTTTTGTTGTTGTTGTTGTTCAGTTGCACAGTCGAGTCCGACTCTTCGCGACCCCATGGGCCAGATCCCGCCAGGCCCTCCTGTCTTCCGCCGTCCTCTGAAGTTTGCTCAATTTCACGTTCGTTGCATCTATGACACTGTCCAACCATCTCATCCTTTGCCGTCCCCGTCTTCTTTGACCTTCAATCTTTCCCAGCATCAGGGTCTTCTCCTCCAGTGAGTGCTCCCTTCTCATTGGATGGCCAAAGTATTTGAGCTTCACTTTCATTGGTTAAAGCAGAAGTTTGCCAAAGCAAGAATGTGTCTGAATGTCAAGAAGTCAAAAGTAATGACTATGGAGGAATGACACAACTTGACAGTTGACAATGACGAAACTGAAATGGTCCACAGTTTTCTGTTTCTTGGCTCCATCCTAAAATCAAGCCTGAACTCTTCCTGCAAGCTAAAACGACGGAAACGGAGACTATCATACTTTGGTCACATCATGAGAAACCAAGAATTACTGGGAAAGCCAAAGTTGGAAGAAGGCTGGAAAAGAGGAAGGTGGTTCGACTCCATGTTTGGAAGACCTGAGTGAGGCTGTGAACGGCAGGACATTCATTCATTGGGCTGCCGTAATCCGAAAGCGA
>NW_015181295.1:0-5033 GCF_001447785.1 Gekko japonicus
GCTCTCCCTCCTCTGTGAAGGACAGATCTGCACGTTCCCGCCCCCTCCCAATACCTAGCAATCCAAAACAGTCCAGTGGAGCCTGAGTGGTGGGTGTTGCCTTCTGGCACACTTCTGGTGATGCCAGGGGGTGTGGGATATGCAAATGAGTTACGCAAATGAGTTATGCTAATAAGCTCCTGCACCTCTTTTTCTACAAAATGACCCCTGCACAGATGGATCCCTTTATAGTCTGTCCCAGTAGATTCCCTGGAACAGAGGTCAGACTGACTGGCTCGTAGTTTCCTGGGTCAATCCTCCTCTCCTTTTTGAAAATCGGGCTAACATCTGACCTCCTCCAGTCTTGAGGCCCATCTCCCACCCTCCAAGAGCTTTGGAATTTAGAAGTGGAAGAACACAAGAAAAGGAATGGAAAGGGAGAGGCAGAGGGTGTGAACAAGGGAGAGAAGGAAGTGTGGGAGTGAATGCTCTTTGAAATGGCTAGTTAGGATGAAGACTAGAGTTGGAAGTCAAGGAGTTTAAAATAATTATTAACTTAGAGGGAAAAGGCGGAGAAGGAGAAGAGATGAATCCAGCACCAAGCAAAGCTGCCATGCCCTTTTGTTGTTGTTGTTCAGTCGCACAGTCGAGTCCGACTCTTTGCGACCCCATGGACCAGATCACGCCAGGCCTTCCTGTCTTCCGCCATCCTCTGAAGTTTGCTCAATTTCATGTTCGTTGCATCTATGACACTGTCCAACCATCTCATCCTTTGCTGTCCCCGTTTTATCTGACCTTCAATCTTTCCCAGCATCAGGGTCTTCTCCAGTGAGGGCTCCCTTCTCATTGGGTGGCCAAAGTATTTGAGCTTCAGTTTCATTATCTGTCCTTCCAGGGAACAGTCAGGGTTGATTTCTTTGAGGATTGACTGATTTGATCTTCTTGCAGTCCAAGGGACTCTCAAGAGTCTTCTCCAGCAACATAGTTCAAAAGAATCTATTATTCGGTGCTCTGCCTTATAGTCCAACTCTTGCAGCCATACATGACCTCCTTCCAATCCAAACCTTGGCTCACAACTGGATTTAAAAAGCTTTGGATGTTCCCCTTCAGAATTTTAGGATCTTGATCACTTTTCTAGATGAAAGAGAGTTTGTCCATCTACTCTTGAGTACCCAACCCCAACTACAGAATAACTAAGAGATGCTTGACTTATTTCAGTGGGGCAGGGCACAGGTTCTACATCCAGATGCACTGAGCAAACACACCCATAAATGGCACCCATTAGAAATGGGAAATCCTGTAACACTCCTAATCAGGGGTCATTTCCTGCAGGAGTGCACAGGAGTGGAGCTCCGGCAGCAAAGAGCCCAGGGGGCGGGCACATGCAGCAAGCCCTGCCCCCTGCTCCCAGCAGCCCTCAAGCAAGAAGCAGCCAGGTAAGTTGCAGTGGGTGTTACCTTCTGACACACTTCCGGTGATGTCAGGGGGTGTGGCATATACAAATAAGTTATCCTAATGAGTTATGCTAATGAGCTCCTACACCTCTTTTTCTACGAAATGACCCCTGCCTAAGATGTTCTGGAAAGCTCTTAAGTAGAAAGGAAATTGAGTCTAAGTTTTTATGTCTCAAGAGAAAGTTGGGCTTTATGTTTGTAAACAACACAAAGGTGTTTTAAAGTCATTTTCCGGCAGTCTTCAGTAGCTTGAGAATTGAGTTCTTGGGAGTTCAATTTTCCTTGCCTGCTCTTAAATGGATGGTTTGTTGCATATTAATCTGTAGCCTTCACTCGCATTTTTAACAGTAATGGTGCTGAATAGCCATGGGCACAGATCCTAAGATCCCCATTAATACATCAGGTCACTTCTTTTGCATTTTGCAGTGCTGATCACCTCTTCAGTGATGATGGATTAAGGGTTGGGGTCTAGGGTTGCCAACTCTGGGATGGAAGAATACCTGGAGATTTGAGGGTGGAATCTGTGGATGAATGGTTTGGGGAGGGTAAGAACCTCCCCAAGGTAGAGGGACACAAGAGTCCACCCTCAACACAGCCATGTTCTCCAGGGAATCTGATGCCTGTATGTCAGGATCAACAGCAAGCAGGTCCAAACACACTCTTCAGGAAAAGTTATGCTTTATTGGAATACTGGTCTGTTGTCAAGTGCTACAGTTACATTGTTAGAATTAATGATTAGTGCAAGTGATTAGTGCAAGGGACTTGCTACATATACTCTGATGCTTCAACTAGCTAAGCAAATGAACTTCAAGCACTCGTGCGGGAATTCTCCCGGCAGGACATTACATCATGAATGGGAGACTCTCCCCCCCTTCTGAGAGCACAAATATTCACACCAATAGTGGAACTCAAGCCCTCCCTTCTCGTCAAGGTTACGCTGATAGGCCATCTGGCTGAGCCAGTTCTCACGGATGAAAGCGAGCCTCCCTTAAGTTACCCACAGCAGCAAAGCAAAGCAAGCACGCGCACGTGCGCAAGGGTCGGGGATGAAGGTAAACAAAGAAAACATGGCAGCTAGCTGACACTGTAGCTGGGAGATCTGTTTGTTATTAAGAACCAGTTTAACACTCTGTGTCACACAGTGGCCAAAAATACCAGTTGCCATCAGGAGGTCCACCAGTGGGGCCAGGACACTAGAAGCCCTCCCACTGTTGCCCCCCCCAAGCACCAAGAATACAGAGCATCCCTTGCCCCAGACGTAGAGTTCCTATCTATACCTTGGGGCTAATAGCCACTGATGGACTTCTGCTCCATATGCTTATCTAATTCCCTTTTGAAGCCGTCCATGCTTGTAGCCGCCACCACCTCCTGTGGCAGTGAATTCCATGTGTTAATCACTCTTTGGGTGAAGAAGGACTTCCTTTTATCCATTCTACCCTGACTGCTCAGCAATTTCATGGAGTGCCCATGAGTTCTTGTACTGTGAGAAAGGGAGAAAAGTACTTCTTTTTCAACCTGCTGTATCCCATGCATAATCTTATAAACCTCGATCATGTCACCCCTCAGTCATCATTTCTCTGGGAGGTCTCAAGGCCCAACCTAGTCAGGATTCACTTTGGCCTTCATGCCACGTGGGTTGATTTGCCCGAAAATTCTGTGCTTCTTTTTGGCACTGTTGACCCACAGTGTCCCTTAAGACAACAATAGATACGGTCTTCGGTGATTGATTCAGGATTCAGACACATTCTGGCTGTCTTTTGGGGCCTTGTTTCCTCATATTCTGTGCTCCACCATGACAGCTTCATTCATTTGAGCAAGACCTTCTGAATGTACCACCCTACAAATGGACAAGACAGACAGCTTCCCATGCACGTGCCTTCTCCAGAGTGTCCCCAAACTTCAACAATGGCCAGCCTGCAGAGATCGGGAAAGCTCTCGTGCTTCTTTCATTCCACAAGCAATGTAAAACAAGGGTTCAGGGAAATATTTCTATGAAGGTAAGTGTGCTATATTGTTTCAGGAAGGTGCTTTAATAAAGGGAACAGGATTAAAGCCAAGTCCCAGTAGAAAGGGCCCGCGCCTGGTGGAACATGATCCCTATTGAGACCAGGGCCCTGTGGGATCTTCTTTAATTCCGCAGGGCCTGCAAGACGGAGCTCTTCCACCAGGCCTTTGGCCTCCCTGGGGTTGCTGTCACCCACCCATTAAGAGCTGGCCATTACCTATCTGTTACCAACAGGCCAGGGAGCCTCTCACAGCCGGCTGATTTTGTCATGAACTGTGACCACCAATTTTAACGTTTATCACTGTGATTTAAATTTTTAACTGTTCAGTTCAGTTTATTCGGTATATCACCAGCCCAATTACAGACAATACAAAAAGGGTATCAATAATATATATAAAATATTTAAATATAAAACTGCGTTTAATCTGCGCATGTTAATTACAAAATTACTAAAACTCTAAATTTCTACAATACTCTATCAACTGTTATTCAACTATTGAATAAGGATTATAGGGGTTATACAATTCTACTCCTCATCTCCTAAATCTTCTGGATTCTTTCTAAAATTGTACTACATGTGCAGTACGTATTTTTTGGGCTATTGCTAGAAACTTAGCACAATTTATTGTGATCTGTGGAGCGGGATCAAATAATAGCTTCCTACTTATCTCCTTGTCCAAGTATCCGTGGAATTTTTAACTGTATTTGACATGATGTTACCCGCCCTAAGCCCGCTTGTGGGATAGGTGGGCTATAAATATGAAAAATAAATAAAAACAAATAAATTATAGCATCTGCTACTGTGTGTATTTGTGTATTATCTATAAATGATTATGATGATGATGATGGTGTTGAGAGCCAGTTTGGTGTAGTGGTTAAGTGCACAGACTCTAATCTGGGAGATCCGGGTTTTTATTCCCCACTCCTCCACTTGCAGCTGCTGGATGACCTTGGGCAAGCCATAGTTCTGTCAGAGCTGTTCTCTCAAAGACAGCTCTCGAAAGAGCTCTCTCAGCCCCACCTACCTCACAGGGTGTCTGTTGTGGGGAGGGGAAGGGAACAGAGTTCGTAAGATGCCCTGAGACTCCAAGTGAAGGGCAGGGTATAAACTATAATAATAGCTTATTATATTACATGAAATAAGATAATTTCTCCAGTTCATGGAGTCAGGCTACAACAGAAACATTGGATATCACATGATGCCCGAAGTAAATTATTATTGTGGGGGGGTGGGGGCTAGCCTGTAAGACTATCAAGCAGTTGATTGTGAAGAATGATATCAATAATATCATGTGCTGGGCTAAGTGTGTTTGCTTGATTCTCCATATAGGAGCACCACTGCTCTTTACAATCCCCAAGCACTGTTTGAATGTCCACGGTATAAGGATGCTAGAAAGAAATGGATCAAACCACTTCCATGCCAGTGAAATGTACTTCCCCTAGATGTTTTAGTTATTATTTTTAATGGGTTCTTGGGCAGCAAATACACTTTCATTAGCTAAATACCTTGTTCAGGCCATGAGAGTATGAGCAGCCTGTGACATCTTAAAAACGTAAGAAGAGCCTTGCTGGAACAGACCAATAGTCCATCTAGT
>NW_015181296.1:0-3543 GCF_001447785.1 Gekko japonicus
CTGGCTGCCGTTATAACATGTAAAATAAATTCTGAGCCGAGTCCTCTTCCTGGCACCATTCCTCCACCCGCTAAACTCCTCGAGGGCTCGTGTCCTGCTCAGTGCTCCCTCTAAGCTGCGGGGTCTTGTGAGCAAAAATTCTACTTTGTGAGCTACGGGCATTACAGTTGTGAGCGAGCGGTTTGGCTATTTAGTTTGCTCTGGAGCCCCATCCTCCCTGAGCCGAGACAAAAATGTATGAGCCGGAGGCTAAAAAACTGAGCTGGCTCACACTAACTCCGCTTAGAGGGAACAACGGTCTTGTTTCCTCCTGGCCCTTCCTGGGAGCTGCTGAGGCCTGGTGAAGGAGCAGAGAGGTGCTGGAGGGGGGGACGGGATGACAGGGTTCGGTTTCAGTCACTGTCCCTCAATGTGAGGAGGAGAGCGAGAAACCCAATCCGCAGCGTGCAGGGAAGAGCTAGTGCCCGTAGAGCTGTGTCTTCCAAGCATGCCCAGCCGTGTTCACGAACAGAAATAACTCCTTGTATCTGTTACACTTGGCACTGCCGGCAGCACGCTTGCCTGTGCTGTGCGGGCAGATGCCCCGGGCGCTGCAGAGGGAGATGCTCACCTCTTCTCTGCTCTTTTCCCCAGAGGTGCCAACCTGCTCGCTGTCAACTCCGATGGGAACATGCCGTACGACCTCTGCGAGGACGACGTGACGCTCGACTACATTGAGCTGGCCATGGCCGACCAAGGTGAGGCTTTCTTGTGTCCCGAATCAGGGAGGGGCTGTGGCTCAGCGGAAGGGCCTCTGCTTGGGAAGCAGGACTCCCCAGATTCAATCCCCGGAAGCACCTCCGGCCAGAAAAGAATCAGGCAGGGGGTGACGGGAAAGGCCTCAGCCTGAGGCCCTGCTTGAGAGCGGCTGCCAGTCTGCGTCGAGAGTCCTGACCTCGAGGGACCGAGGGTCTGGTTCAGAGAAAGGCAGCCTCATGTGTTTGTGGGACCATGCCCCAGATTTGGAGAAATCCCAAGGAAACGATACAGGAGATCCAGGTTTGCTTACAAGGAGATTTTTACTACTACTACTACTACTACTACTACTACTACTACTACTACTACTACTACTACTACTACTACTACTACTACTACTACTACTCATCATCATCATCATCATCATCATCAGGCTTTTTTGTAGAAAAAGCCCAGCAGGAACTCATTAGCACAATAGGCCGCAACCAACAGCAGAAACTCATTAGCATATTAGGCCACACCCCTTGAAGGGAAGGCAAGGGAGTTTAAACTGCCTTCCCTTGGCTTGCCTGGGTGCCCTGCGCTTGCAGGGAGCCTGGGCAAGCCGGCCTTTGAACAGGCCGGGGAAGGCACAGGGAGGCACTTAAATGCCTCCCCAATCCTTCCAGGCCCCCCCTGGCCCACCAGCCTCGGAGTCACTGGGGGTGTGTGTCGCTCTCCAGGCCTTCCCTCTGTAGCCACGCACACAGAGGTTTTGGCTGTAGTGAGTGTGGTCAACTCTGAAGCCAGCTGGAACTCCATTCCTGTGCGTTCCTGCCCAAAAAATAGCCCTGCCTTAAGGCATGTTGGTCTCAAGCTATATAGGGGTTTAAATGTTAATACCAGCAGCTTGAATTTGGTCCAGAGGTAGGAATCTGCATTTGAATCTATTGGACCATTTGGACCAACAAAGTTTTATTCAAGGTATGAGCTTTCGTGTGCATGCATACTTCCTCATCCACGCACTTAACCACGACACCAGACTGGCACCGAGTGTGCAGAAAATGCCGGCTAAGCTCTCATCCTCTGGGCCTTGAGCATGCGTGCATGCATGCACAGCGAAGCTTGCCGGAAGCTGAGACCACGTGCATCATTTAAACGACACATCTTATACCCTCAGTGCTGGCTGGCTGTCGTGAAAGCATTCAGCTGTCCCAGGCCCTTGGATGAGCCCGGCTGTCTTGCACCCGGCGTCCAGCGGTGGGAAGACACAACCCAGGCCTCTGAACCTGGGACCTTCCCGAGCTACAGCCCTGCCTAGACTCCTGCTCAGCTCTTTCTACAGCCCCCCCCCCCAAGCCGGCTGTCCTTCTTACACAGGATAGTAGACTGTGTAGGAGTGAAGGTGACCTAGAGGTCTACCCCAGCCCCTGATGTTCAAGCAGATGGCTTCTGTCACTTCTCCTCCTGGTCGGCAGCACTACTTCGTGGTTCAAGGGGTGGTCGAGGGCTGGGCAAAATCCATCGGTCAGGCTTGGCCGTGCCCAGGTAGCAAGAGGGTTGCCTGTCCACCCAGTGCTGGCGTGCTGTTGAATAATTGCCAGGTCGCCATTACAGCGTGGCCCATTGGACCTACGCATGCCGCACCTCAGCACTGGTTCAGTAAGAACCGCAGAAGAGCCCTGCTAGACCAGACCATGGGTCCATCGAGTCCAGCATTCTGTTCACACAGCGGCCAACCAGCTGCCTCTAGGAAGTCCGTGAGCAGGATGGGTGCCTCTAGGAAGTCCGTGAGCAGGATGGGTCCGTGAGCAGGATGGGAAGTCCGTGAGCAGGATGGGTGCTTCACAGCAACTGGTAGGAAGAGGCATAAATGCCCCTGGAAGGAGAGGGAGTAGGTACCCATCACATCGGTAGCCCTGTTCTCCAGGAATTTGTCCACTCACCTTTTAAAGCCTTCCAGGTTGGCACCATCACCGCATCCTGTGGCAGTGAGTTCCGCAGTTTAAGTGGGCAGTGTCCGTCTTGGTTCCATGCCCCCCCGGGACCAGAGCTCCAGTACAAATAGCCCCCCCACCTAATTTTGCTCTTCTGTTTGTTTATTTCCTTTGGTGTCTTTCTCTCCGCCACAGATCCAAAGCTGCCTCCGTTCTTCTTCCCTTGTTTTCTGATTAGGCAGATCAGACACACTAATCGTCACATTGGTCCCGTGTCGCTTTGTGTCTGTTGCGGGCAACTGCCACAAAGCAAGTTGGGCGGGGGCGCATCTTCATCTATGGGCGATTCTGCATCGGCTTCTCCCTCCGTTGTTTTGCGAAACCCACATTGGAGCAGAAATTCCCCTCTGCGTTGCATGCTGCTTTCGCTTTCTTTGATCATCGGATTTTAGGGTACCCTCTGCACTACAGGCTGCTTTCGCTCTCTTTGATCCTTGGATTTTATGGTAACTTCTGCATAGCTTTCTGGCCATTCAGGGGTGACTTCGCCCCAAGGTATCTGAATGTGGTTTTGAGCTGCACCTTTGCCTCCCAGTTGAGAAAATGTGGAGCGAATGCCAGAGGCAGAATTGCCCTTAGTTGTGACTTCCCCTTGTTGACTAGAACAGGGGGAGGCGGGGGGTGGGTCTGTTTGTAATGTTTTACGTCGAGTCTCTGGATTCAAGCTCAGGAGCCCGACGGAAGGCCCAAACTCCTCCATCTGTGGCAGGCAAGGGTCCGGCCCCCTCCCTCTCCCTTCATCAAAAACTCACCTGGGGGAGAAGCAAAGCCGTGTTCTCTGGTAGCTTTCTGTCAGCCATTGTGCCATGTATGCATTGCCCGCGGCATCAAG
>NW_015181297.1:0-3349 GCF_001447785.1 Gekko japonicus
GACTCCCACGAGTGCAGGTCATGCTGTTTTCGCGATCCTACATGCCAACTTATGGAAAGCAAGAACACCTAGCCCACGTATACAGGTCCAAAGGAACCCGGACCCCGAACACCCAGCCACAACCACGCCGCTGGGTCGCGGTGCACTATGAGGCCACCGAGGGCACAGAGGAACTCTACCTTCTGACGAGCCAACCTTCACTCCAGGTATTAAGTCTCCCCAGCCTGACGGCAGCCCCTAAAATACAGGTCCAGGTTCAGATAGAGGGGTCCCCCTGCTCCATGGAGTTAGACTCCGGGTCTGCGGTGTCCATCATTTCGGTGGCAATGCTGAAAAGACTTTGTCCGAAAGGGGGCCCCCACCTCTGACCCTCACCCTTGAACCTGGTGGAATTTCAAAGGAACCCAATCCCTATACAGGGCGTGAGGGCCTTCTGGGTACAGTACCGGGGTTTCAATGGCCACCTGGACTTAATAGTAGTAGAAAGGAACCTTCTAGTTCAGGCTTGGTTCGCTTCGCTGGGAATCACCATTGGAAAGGTCAATCAATGTGCCCCAAGAGACATTAGGGAGGTTTGCGGGGAATTCCCCATGGTGTTTGATGGGGCTCTAGGATGTTACAAGGGACCCCTGGTTTCACTACAACTTGACCCCAAGGTGGCCTCCATCCGCATGCAGTTCCGACGCACCCCGTTTGCCCTACAGCCTAAAATTGAAGCAGAACAGGACCGCTTGGAGGTGCAAGGGGTTGTGGAACAGGTCTCACATGTGGCGTGAGAGACCCCCATTGTAACCCCTGTGAAGCCCAATGGGGACATCTGCATGGACTATAAATGCACATTGAACAGGGCTCTACAGGACCATTCCTACCCGATCCCGGTTATGAGTCATGTGTTGGCCACGTTAGCAGTGGCCAAAATCTTTGGCAAGTTGGACCTCGCACAAACATACCAACAACTGCCAGTGGATGATGCCATGGCCACAGTCCAGACCATAGTCACTCAAAGGGGGGGGGCGTTCAAGGTGAAGCGCTTACAGTTTGGGGTGAGTGTGGCTCCAGGGCTCTTCCAGCATCTCATGGACTCTCTTTTAAAAGGGATCCCTGGAGTGAAGCCATTTTTTGATGACATCCTCATCGCCGCAGCCACCCCAGACGACTTCGCCACCTGTCTCCGTGCAGTCCTCCGCCTTTTCGATGAGGCCAGCCTGAAGGTGAAGTGGGAAAAATGCCTGCTTGGGGTCCCTGAAGTGGATTTCTTAGGGTTCCAGGTGGACGCATCTGGCCTCCATCCAGGGAGGGACAAAGTCAAGGCCATCGTGGAGACCCCGCTGCCCAAGTCCAGGGCGGAACTTCAGGCATTCTTAGGGCTCCTGAATTTTTATCATGCCTTCCTGTCCCACAAGGCAGCAGTAGCGGAGCCACTGCACAGACTCTTGGGCAAGTTGGTGCCATGGTCCTGGGCCCCCCGAGAGTTCACAATGTTCTGGGGGGTCAAGGCACTCCTGATTTCTAATGATGTGCTACTGCACTTTGACGAGTCCCTGCCGGTGATCCTCACCTGCGACGCCTCCCCTTATGGCATGGGCGCAGTTTTGGACCACCTACTCCCTGACGGCTGTGAGGTCCCAGTGGCCTACTACTCCTGGACCTTGTCAACCACGAAGCAGAATTACGCCCAGATTGACCGGGAGGGCCTGGCAATAGTAGTGGGGGTCAAAAAGTTTCACAACTTTCTGTACGGGCGGCCCTTTACTATCATGACAGACCACAGGCTGCTTCTCAGACTCTTTGCAGCAGACATGCAGACCCCCTAGGTGCTTTCCCCCTGGGTCCTCTGCTGGTCCCTCTTCCTGGCGGGTTACAACTACCACCTGGAACATCACCCAGGGAAAGCGATGGGGCACGCCGACGCCCTCAGCCAGCTGCCACTCCTGTCCATGGATGCTGACCCGGCTGCTGCTCATGGGGTCCTCCTCCTAGAAGCCCTCCCCGAATCGACCCTGCAGGCCACTGATGTCACCACCCGCTCAACCCATGACCCTGTCATCTCTCTTGTTTTGGGCTGGTTGGTGAGGGGGTGGACCACAGCCTCTGTGGGTCCAGAGTTTACAGTATTCGCCACCTGCAAGGATGAACGGTCTGCTTATGAGGGTTGCCTCCTTTGGGGGGGATAGGGTGGTCATCCCCAACACCCTGAGACATCTGGGAATATTCTGGATGAAGGCACTGGCCCGGAGCTATGTCTGGTGGCTAGGGATTGATGCGGAGATCGAGTTCTGGGTGTGGATGTGCCAGACTTGCCAGGTGGTCCATGCAAACCCACTGAGTGCACCCACTCAGTCCTGGGGGTCCACACACAAGCCGTGGTCCTGGCTATACATTGACTTTGCCAGCCTCTTTCAAGGATGGATCTTCCTGGTAACAGTAGACTCATACTCCAAATGGCTGGAGATTAGCGTTGTCACCACCATGTCCGCGAAGGCAGTCATCTGCGTGCTGCAATGGATCTTCGCAACCCATGGGCTGCCAGACATGATAGTCTCTGACAATGAGGCGGCATTCACTTTGGAGGAGTTCCAAGACTTCCTCCGGAAGAACCTAATCTGGCACATAAGGTCTGCATCCTTTAACCCCGCGACCAACGGACAAGTGGGGTGGATGGTGCGCACTGCAAAGGAAGCCCTCAGCAGAATCACGGACGGAGACTGGGAGTTCCAACTAGCTCGTTTCCTCCTAACTCAGTGGACTACTCCAAACCCTGTCAATGGCCATTTCCCAGCAGAACTCCTGATGGGCCGCTGTCCCACCATTCTGCTGGATCGGCTGCATCTGGGCGCCAGAGTCAAGGAGGCTAACCAAACAAAGGGAGGCTTCCGGGGGTTCTTCCCGGAAGAACCTGTCTTCATTAAGAACTTTGGGGAAGGACCCCCGTGACTGGTGGGCCGGGTCGTCAGGCCCACAGGTCCGGTCCCCTATGAAGCGTCTACAGTGGACTGCCAGCTCCTCAAGTAACATGTGGACCAGCTATGGCAGCAACACCTCCCAGCAGAGGAAGAGGCCCCTCCGAGGCCTGTCGAGCCTGAGAGCTATGCACCAGAGGCAAGCGTCAGTGCGAGTCCACTGGCCCCAGTCAAAGCATCAATGGCCGTGGCACCACCCGCGCCACCGGGGCCAGAAGAGCCGCCGCCATCACAGCAGCAAAGTGTCCTGGCTGACCGCTCAGAGCCAGTCATGAGCAATCCCATCCCGGTGCCCTGGTGTTCCCTGCAAGAGTGCCGACAGCCAGCCTGCCTACAGGACTGTGACATAGGTTGGCTTGGAACTATGGGAGGAGGGGTGTTATGTCCGT
>NW_015181298.1:0-3599 GCF_001447785.1 Gekko japonicus
CCCTTGAAGCTGCAGCTGGTCCAGAATCCTGTCAGCAGGCTGATTGGTGATGTTATCTGCAACAGATGTTGAATGCCGATTTGAGCTCCCCCAGTAGTTTAGTTTTCCCTCTGGCTAAATTCATGATGCTCAGTGTTTTCCCTAGGAATTGACATTAAAAGAAGGACTCAAATTTTCCAAGGTGCTGAGAAATGACGGGTGAGACTTTTAAGGTGGAGATGGGCATGGGCTGCCTGATGCCATTGGGGGCGGCGGGGGTGGGGGTGGGAAAGAAAAATATTCCATACCCATTTTATTAGGCTTAGAATAGATTTTGATCTCTTTGCATAATTCATCACTACGTGAATTAAACCTGACTGGTTAATCTTTCAAGGAAGCAATACATCTTTCTCATTCTTGGTTGCTATAATTTTTCATAATGCTGTTTAATGGACACCTTGATGCCACACTGCTCATCTTCTGTAGCTCTTCTTCGGGCCCAGCGTTTCCGGTCCTTCGAATGAAATGCTCATTCATCCATTCAACATGACTGGGAAGAAGGTGACCTTTATCTGAACACAATTAGCTTCAGCGATGAGAAAAGGAAGCTCAGCTATGGCTGTTGCGTTTTGAAAAAATCCCTACCACTCATTCCAGAAAATATATTGCCAAAAACAGGTCAAGCCACTGCTGACGTGGATGCCAAACTTTCACCCGTGTGTTGAATGTTATTCCATTCGGCATTCAGATCCTCTGTTTTGGAGGTTACTGCTTGGCAGGGGTCATTTCCTGCGGGAGCACACAGGAATGGAGCTCCGGCAGTAAGGAGCCCAGGGGGTGGGCACATGCCCCCGCCTCCTGCTCCCAGCAGCCCTCAGTTGGGCCACAAGGAGCAAGAAGCAGCCAGGTAAGTTGCAGAGCCCCCCCTCCAGCCCGCCTTCAGGTACAAGCTCTTTTTCCTCTGTGAGGACAGCTTTGCACGTCCCCCCCCCCCCCCAATGGCTAGCAACCCAAAACAGTGCAGGGGAGCCTGAGAGGTGGGTGTTGCCTTCTGACACACTTCTGGTGATGTCAGGGTGTGTGTCATATGCAAATAAGTTATGCTAATAAGTTATGCTAATGAGCTCCTGCACCTCTTTTTCGATGAACTGACCCCTGCTTGTAGCACTTCACTCTACTTCTAGTGTTTTCCTAGACAGATGCCTGTAAAAGCTACCTAGAGGCTGAGTGGAATCCAAGGGCAGCTGTTGTAAGTTTAGATGTATCACATCTCTGTACTCAGAGATTCAATGTGATTCATCTGTAATTTCTGGGTTGTCGTTATTGTTTCTTCTAGTGATTTTCAATGGATATCTCTCCGATTGTTTCAAACATGGCTTCTGTTGGTGGGCAAATGCTACCGCTCTAGCAGATGTGTGGACAGCACTGTTTAATGACCTGAATCGCCCTCAGTTTTTGGTGTGTGTGTGTGTCTGCTGAGAATTTAGGCATATAGGGAAATCCCTGTTGGCGTTTTTATTTTAAGGCCTGGCCCCAGCACAGTTTGGGAACATCTCAATGCACTTTCCCATTCATTTTAATACAGTCATCTGCTTCCCTTTTGTATACAAACGTTGTGTTTAAATATAAATTATAAATTATAAATACTGTAGCATCGGGGCTTAAGCCATATTTATTGAAATAATTATAATACACTTCAAATATTTTCACATAATTATCATTTTTGAATTGTTTTTGTATACAGTTTCTGTTTGGATGGTATCTCGCACTGTGTATCTCACCTATTATTGATATATTCTGATGTACCCTTTGGCATCTTGGCCCATTGGAGGAGACTGTAAAAGTTCACCAACTTACATATGATCTGTGAGTTTAATCTGCTCTGGATTTAGAAAGCAGAATAATTTTGGTTCCTGTCCTGTCCTGTTTGTTTTACTAATCTCATATTGTAAACTTTATTCCTCATGTTGAGAATCTCTGTTTGAAAAGCAAGTTATAAGCAGTGTTCCCTCTAAGCTGAGTTAGTGTGAGCTAGCTCACAGTTTTTTAGCCTCTGGCTCACACATTTTTATCTTAGCTCAGAAAGGAGGGCTCCAGAGCAAACTAATTAATGCAGTAGCCAAATCGCTTGCTCACGACTTTAATGCCAGTAGCTCACAAAGTAGAATTTCTGCTCATAAGACACCACAGCTAAGAGGGAGCATTGGTTATAAGTGCTACAAAGGAAGAATGGGTCTGACAGTCATCTGACTCTGATAAAAGGGAGCCCGTCTCAGCAACAGACACCATCACCTGAACATACCTGGTGATCCTTGCAGCCCCTTAGGGCCCGGCAGCCCATCTAGTCCAGGGATTCCACCCGAGCCAGTTGCACCTGCCATAAAAATGTCATACGGTAAAATATAATTCCTAGATGAAATTAGCACGTTACAGCTTTAGTGGAGGAAATGAAGTGTTTGATAGGAAACGACTTCACGTGCAAAAAGGCAGATCTGCCGCTAGATCTGCTTGGCATCCGTGACCCAGCTGGAGGTATTGCAGCTATTCTGCCTGACATGTTTGCACACACTGGCTGTTGTTTTCTGCTAAAGATGCACACATGCATGAAGCATGGCCAGCTGGCATGGTGGAGTTCTTCTTTGGTGCCTGTTACAGAATGTCTGTGGCACGAGAAGAGGAAACACAGTTGGAGGTTTATGCCGAATATGTATTATTGATGCAGCAGTTAAAATGTTTTACCGCCGAACTCAAAATCCAAATTTTGAATTTAACCTTGATGTCTGAGATGTCAGGGTTTGGTTTTTTTTACAGCCAGTCGGCAAATTCTTGACTGCTTGGTTTTTTAAAAGATGACAAACAGCAAATGCTAAAAGCTGGTAACTACAGAGAGTTCTAACAATAGCACTAAGCATGAAATACTATTGCAAATCAGCAACCAAATGCTGTTGAATAGTGAGTGATTAACACATGGAATTCACTGCCACTGGAGGTGGTGGCGGCTACAAGCATGGACAGCTCCAAGAGGGAATTAGATAAGCATATGGAACAGAAGTCCATCAGTGGCTATTAGCCACTAGATAGGAACTCTCGGTCTGGGGCAAGTGATGCTCTTGGTGCTTGGAAGGAGGGGGGAACAGTGGGAAGGCTTCTAGTGCCCTGGCCCCACTGCTGGACCTCCTGATGGCACTGGTATTTCTGGCCACTGTGTGACAGAGTGTTGGACTGGATGGGCCATTGGCCTGATCCAGCATTGGCTTCTCTTATGTCCTTAATACTATGGGAAGGGGCTGTGGCTCAGTGGGAGAGCTTCTGCTTTGCATGCAGAAGGTCCCAGGTTCAATCCTCAGTATCTCCAGTTAAAAGAGCCAGGTAGTAGGTGATGTGGAAGACCTCATTGCCAGAGACTCTGGAAAGCCACTGCCAGTCTGAGTAGACAGTACTGACCTTGATGGACCAAGGGTCTGATTCAGTACAAGGCAGCTTTATGTGTGTTCGTGTGCAGCAACTGCATGCTAGCCATCCAATCATGTCAGAATCAAATATTGCAGTCAGTGAATTGTCTAATACCGAATGCTATCATGTGCCAAATTTCCAACGCTGTCATATTCTGCTACATCTTA
>NW_015181299.1:0-2884 GCF_001447785.1 Gekko japonicus
CTTTTGTCTTGATGTTCACCTGTAATCCTTCCACCAATGTTCACTCCAATCTAAATCTAATCCATCTTTTTTCATGATATGTTCTGTATACAAATTGAACAGACAGGGAAATAAATGACATCCTCGTCTGACATCTTTGCCAACTGGAAACCATTCTGTTACTCCCATGTTCTGTCCTAACAGTAGCCTCTTGTGCAGAGTATAGGTTGCGCATCAAAACAATCAGATGTTGTGGCACACCCATTTCTTTTAAAACCAACCATAGTTTTTCATGGTCCACAGTCAAAAGCTTTACTATAATCAATGGAACACAGGCTGATTTTCTTCTGAAATTCTCTTGCATGCTCTAGTAACCAATGTAAATTTGCAATATGTTCTCTAGTGCCTCATCCTTTTTTGAGACCAGCTTGAACATCTGACATTTCTCATTCTATATATGCTAAGAGTCTTTTAAGATTTCGAGAATCATTTTACTTGTGTGAGAAATTAATGCCATGATCCAGTAGTTGCAGCAGTCTTTGACATCTCCTTTTTTGGAATTGGAATATAGAGTGAACATTTCCAGTGTGTGGGCCATTATTGTTTTAGTAGAGAGAATACAGCTTTTCCATCTTCTGCTTCAGATTATGTAAGCTATTTGATTTCTGTACTAGTCTTCTGGAGATGTCCACAGTTGCCTGAAACATGTGTTCACAAGAAACAAATAGTTGTCTTCACAGAATTCTGTGAGTCACTCTCCTGCTTCATTTCATGGTCCTAGCCCAGATTTTCTGTCAATATTTGATTCTACTTTGTTTCTCACGTTTGCATTCCAGACACATGTCCAATTTCTCATTTTATGATTTTGTGCTCATTTTGATTCATACTTCTCATGTTCCATGTTCCTATTATATGTGTTGAACAGCTTTGAACTTTCCTTTACATCCATTCACATCAACAACTGAATGTCCTTTCAATTTTAGCCCAGTTGCGTCATTGAGAATAGTGCTATTTATACTTGTCCTCTGCTCTTCCCCAGTAGCTGATTGAATGCCATCTGACCGGGGATGGGGGTGGGGAATGGTCCTGTCTTCTAGCACTACATCATTCTATATCATTCTTTATTTTGGATTGTCTCATCATGGGATTTTTGAGGTAAAAGATGGCCAGATTGCTCGTTCTGCGCAGTACTAACCGGGGTTAGCTGAAGTGGCACTTCCATTGTCTATGAAAGATCCTCCACCGGTGTCCCCTTCCACTTGCTGCTGCCCAGTAGCTACCCTTTGAGGATTCCTCTGCCCCCATCACCACTGGAACTGTCTGTTGTCTTCTGCTGACGTGGCCATTGATCCCTGAAAGGGGTGGATGTATCATAATCTGGTGTCTCAGCTGTGACCATTCTGCCTTGAGTGACTCTACTAGGAGCTTGGCCTCTTGACAGAGTCTAAGCCCCTTATGGTATTGTTCTCAACTTCACTGACACAAACTTCGTCACCATGTTAAGGTATGATCTATTGCATTTCCATACTCCTAAAAATTTATTTCTTCTGGCAAATCTTGTAGCAGTTCTGTTTAGGAAAAGTACCACATGCCAGCCTTCAAATGAAGTTGACTTTTTAAAACCTGAACACCATGGTTTCTTTTTTGTGTATATGTTTGAAATCTTGTGCCGAAATTTAGATCTAAGTCTGTAATCCCTTTTATTCTGAGGAAAATCTTGATGTACAAGCCTGTCCTATTTAAGCAATTGGCTATTTTACCTAGGGGAACGGCAAATCTAGCTTTTATTATACCTTTGCTAAAAGATGGAAAGCTAATGTTCATTGGGCTGAAACAAATAAAATGAATTTTAACAGGAATAAATGTAAAGTTCTGCATTTAGGTAGGAAAAATCAAATGCATTATTATAGGCTGGAAGAGGCTTGTCTTGGCAGCAGTATGTGCGAAAAGGATCTAGGGGGTCTTAGTGGACCATACAGTGAACATGAGTTAGCAGTGTGATGCGATAGCTAAAAAGGTAAATGCGATTTTGGGCTGTATCAACAGAAGTATTGTGTCCAGATCAGGTGAAGTGATGGTACAGCTTCACTCTGCTCTGGTTAGATCTCACCTGGGGTATTGTGTTCAGTTTGGGGCACCACAATGTAAGAAGGATATAGACAAGCTGGAACGTGTCCAGAGGAGGGCAATGGAGATGGTGAGGGGTCTGGAGATCAAGTCCTATGAGGAAAGGATGAAGGAGCTGGGTATGTTTAGCCTTGAGAGGAGACAACTGAGAGGTGATATGATAACCATCTTCAAGTACTTGAATGGCTGTCATACAGAGGATGGTGCAAAGTTGTTTTCTGTTGCCCCAGAAGGTTGGACCAGAACCAATGGGCTGAAATTAAATCAGAAGAGTTTTTGACTAAACACTAGGAAGAACTTCCTGACAGAGCAGTTCCTCAGTGGAACAGACTTCCTCAGGAGGTAGTGGGCTCCTCTTCTTTGGAGGTTTTTAAGCGGAGGCTAGATTGCCATCTGAAAGCAATGCTGATTCTGTGAACTTAGCCAGATCATGAGAGGGAGGGCAGGAAGGGTTGCATCAGTGCTTAGTTTTTGTGGCCCTTTCTTACACACCCAGGGAAATGCTGATCTCTGCTTTGAGGTCAGGAAGCAATTTTTCTCCAGGCCAGTTTGTCCAGGGATCCTGGAGCTTTTTTGCCATCTTCTGGGCATGGAACAGGGTCACTGGGGGTGTGGGTGGTGGAGGTATTTGTGTATTTCATGCATTGTGCAGGGTGTTGGACTAGATGACCCTGGAAGTCACTTCCAACTCTATGATTACAAGACAATTTAGACTTAAAAAACAAAACCTTCCATTATATTTAAAGCTTTCCATTATTTTGTTCTCAGCAGTGAGAGG
>NW_015181300.1:0-3877 GCF_001447785.1 Gekko japonicus
TCTCCCCACCCCTGCCTGCCTGGGGCAAGTGAGGGCCTTGGGGGGCTTCCTCACACTCCCGCCGGCCTTGCAGGTCCACCACCGGGCCCCTGATGACAGGGGGTGTGGCATATGCTAATGAGTTATCCTAATGAGTTCCCCTAGCTCTTTTTCTACAAAACGACCCCTGATTAACAGCATGCAAAAATCTGAGGATTATACTGTCCACAACCTTCCATTAAAGCAAGGAATGTCACGGCAGGACCAGGGGGCGTGACACAAGCAAGCAAAAGTCCAGGAACAGTCCGAGGTCAAGCCGGGCAAACCAGGTAGCAAGGTTCAAGCAGGTTTAAATCACAGTCCAAAAGCAGGGTCAGACATACCAAAGTTTCAAGTCCATAAATCACAACAATACCAGAGGAGTCAGAGATGAACGCAGGGTCAACAAAGCCAAAGGTCAAAAGCCGAGGATCAAGCCGAGAAGAATTCCACAAGGTCTGGAGCAGAGATGCAAGGATTCAGGTCCTGAACAAACGACGTTGCCAGCACAAATGACTGCTGGCAACAGACTTGCATATATACAGTGCTAGCTAATCAACTCATTAGCTAGCCAGGAGTGAGGACAGGATCCTGTCAGTAATCAGGGCTAAGAGATCTTCTGGCACGCATGCGTGCATTCTGCCTTCGCTCTCTCAGCAGAAGTGGAATGGTCAAAATAAGTGAACAGTATGAATTTGTGTGTCATGCGCTGAACCTGTATGAAAGGAGGCTGTCTGCGGAAGCCGTCCAGTGAAACCAAGAAGGAAGAACCAGATGTGTAATTTTCTTGAGGCAATTTGTTTCCTCACCTACCAGCAGCTCCTTCAAGGAGTTTACAGCAGTTGAAGGGAGAAGCAGATAACTTGTTAAAGGAATGTGGCCGTGTTTTTTTTTTAAAGCATAAAGGATCGATCGACCCTTGTCTTGAATGTATTGTGAGCAGTGTTCCCTCTAAGCTGAGTAAGTTTTTTAGCCTCCGGCTCACATATTTGTGTCTTAGCTCAGGAACAATGGCTCCAGAGCAAACTAAGTTATGCGGCAGCCAAATCACTCGCTCACAACTTTAATGCCAGGAGCTCACAAAGCAGAATTTTTGCTCACAAGACTCTGCAGCTTAGAGGGAGCATTGATCGTGAGTTCCCTGAAACAGTTCTAATGAAGGTTAATGTACTGATGTTACATTTGGATGCCAGGGCTATTTTTGGGCAGGAACGCACAGGAACAGAGTTCCGGCTGGCTCCTGAGTTGGCCACAGCCAGCAGGAACTCATTAGCATAATAGGCCACACCCAACAGCAGAGACTCATTAGGATTGGCTACATTAGGGGTGTGTGGCCTAACATGCAAAGGAGTTCCTGCAACAAAAAAAGGCCCTGGGTTTTGACAACAAACAAGGTAAACGAAATAAGAAGCAAAAGGTGGGTGTGGCTGGATGACCACACTTCTGGTAACACGGGGGTGTGGCCTCATATGCTAATGACCTGTGCTGTCAGGGGTGTGGCCCAATAAGATAATACGTTTCTGCTGTTGGGTGTGGCCAATTATGCTAATGAGTTCCTGCTGGGCTTTTTCTACAAAAAAAGCCCTGGATGACACATTTTGGCATTATGAAGGATTTATCACTGCATGAATGGAATATGCCACGTTGAATGTACGTAACATTATGCATGTGTGTTCGACAACAATTGGACATGGGAAGTGCCTCTCAGGACACGTGTACGAATGCTTTTCATGTTCGCAAAGTCTGTCTTGTGAATAGGCTGTCTGGTGTTCCGTTGTGCCTGTTAAAGTGCTATTACCTATTACGTGGTAAACTTAATTCAGAGCCATTTGCGATCCTCATGACTGAATGCCTCACAAGTAGAAACTGTTAGTGCCCTTATTGCAACCGCCCAGCTGACATTGGCGGCATCGTGGGGAAAACCCTAAAGCACCTAGCATAGAGCTATGGTACAGAAAAGTGTGGGATCATTTTGTTATGGCTAAGTTAGCAGACGGAATGACACAACTTACTAATGCTGTCATACTAAATTTCCCTCAATCTGGTACCCAGTTTTGCAACACCTTGCAGAAAATGATATAATCCCTCCTAGAGCTATTTACAAGGATTTTTTTTTAAATAATTTTAAATTTCTGGTTGTTAGAATTTTATATTATGTCTCTGTGAAATGTTTTTACTGCTGCACTTTGTTTAATTAAAATACGAAAAAAAATGACTGAATGCCTCAAGGGATCAGTGATTGGTTCAAAAGAGTCCAGGAGCACCTTAAAGACTTAAGGCAGAGTGCAGGGGGTTGGACTAGATGACCTGCAAGGTCCCTTCCAACTCTAACATTCTATGATTCTATGACTACAAAAAGATGTGGCACGGTAGGAGTTCTCTGAGTCACTTTTTCAAGAAAGCTCACACCCTGCCACATATTTTGTTAGTCTTTAAGGTTCTACTGGACTCTTGCTCTTTTCTACTGCTACAGACAGACTAACACGGCTGACCCATCTTGGTTCAAAAGAAAACAATTGTTAAAAAATATATGGGAAAATAATCCATTTTTAACTAGTCAGAAATCAATTTGTATTTTATATGACAACCAACTTCCTTACACACTGGCTGTGGTCACACACAGTAAATAATCCACCTTCAATCCACTTTCAGTGATCCTGTTTATTCCTGTTTTTTGAGGATTACGAAACCGCGGGCAAAATTGGGCAAAGCCGTGGGTCAAAATGTGGCCGCGCGGCTTCGAGTGGGAAATTGACACGTACCATCGGGGCAAAGAGAGGACCGAGCACAGAGCAGCGGCTGTGGGAAATCGGTCTGTGAGAATTAGCAAAATCCAGTTGGAAAGTGCATTGGAAATTGATTATTTAGTGTTTTTGACTGCAGCCACTATGGTATATTTCACATGTATAGAAAATTCTGCAATATAGTTGTTGAGCACAACGGCTGTGATAAAAAAGGGAACTTGTCCAGACAAAAGCCCCATTGACACAAATGAGAGTTATGAAAGAAGTCTGCATTTCAGTGGGGCATGCTGTACCCTAATGAACTCTTTATTTATTCCAGTGGAGCTTGTGCAAGAGGATTTTCCAATGGATCAAGTCCATTGTCTATTATTCCATGTTTATGCATTTATTCAGTGCTGTTAATTGTTTTAGAAGCAGTTTTGTGGTTTTTTTGCTCCAGGACAGAACCCAATTTATCTGTAAGCTCATGTGAGGAATTTTACTCTTGAAAAGAAATTTTGTAACATATTAAATGGTAAACATTTTAAGTATTTGCCAGTAGCCTGATTAAACTGTATGCTGGCCTAAAGACCATAATAAATAAACAAACAACTATTTGCCAGTCTTTTCTTAAAGAGTTCTTTTCAGGGCTTTTTTTGTAGAAAAAGCCCAGCAGGAACTCATTAGCATAATAGGCCACACCCAACAACAGAAACTCATTAGCCTATCCAGCCACACCCCTGACAGCATAGCTCATTAGCATACTAGGCCCCACCCCAATGTTACCAGAAGTATGGTCACACCCACCTTTTGCTTCTTATTCTGTTTACCTTGTTTGTTGTCAAACCCTAGAGCTTTTTTTTAGCAGGAACTCCTGGAGATTTGGGGATGGAGCCTGGGAGGACAAAGATCTCAGTGGGGTACTACGGCATCGAGTCCATCTTCCAAAACATCCATTTTCTCCAGGGGAACTGATCTCTGTAGTCTGGAGATGACCTGGAATTCCAGGAGATTCCTACACCCCACCTAGAGGCTGGAATCCCTAGATCTCAGAATTTTTACTTGCAATTAAATAACAGATAAAATACATTTACGTCGGGCCTCGCAGTATATATAGTAAAGGTAAAGGTTCCCTT
>NW_015181301.1:0-4137 GCF_001447785.1 Gekko japonicus
CCAGGGTCAGGGCCTTCTCAGCCCTGGCCATGACTTGGTGGAACTCTCTGCGAAATTACATTAGGGCCCTGTGGGATCCTATGCAATTCCACAGGGCCTGTAAGGCAGAGATGTTCTGCCAGGCATTTGGTTGAGGACAGTGACGGTTTACATCATAGCTGGCACCCTACTTGAACCCCTTATCCCCTGTAGAGCTTATTCCCTCCCCCGTGCTCACGAAGCTCCCACAGACCAGAATTGGGAGAGAACTACAAAATATCGCTACTTGCTTTTAATTTTGTATAATATGTTGGAGACTTCTGGTTTGTGGATTGGCGATGGCGGTCGCTCTCCCTGATGCTCAAGGAGGTGACTAGCACACCAGCGGCATGGAGGGGTGCCACCTCAAGTGGCACCCCCACGGAGCCCTTGTGATGGGTTCCAGGCTAGAGGGCTTTTGAGGGTTAGCCTCTTCGACAGCGTGATGCCAGAGAATAGAGGCTTCCCTCCACCCTGACGGTCCTGCCGTTGTGTGACTTTTGGGTACAAGCTAATTTGACCGGGACAAGCACAGGAGATCAAGCGGAATAACGAATGAAGAGAGCGGGGTCAGAAATATGACCAACAATGAACGTGAGTTCGAAGTAAACGGACTATTTTGTTAAAACTAAGTTCCCCCCTCCATGGGAAAGCGGAGTACAAGGAGGGACGCCTCTTAAGCACATGGACTGTTTAATGCAGCAAAGGGGGAAAGAGGGGAAATAAACAGCGATTTATTTTGAGAGACTTACTTGAGTACCGATAGTGAAACGACAAGTTTTTCAAGCCCTGGCAAAGCTGCTTAAACTGTAAACAAAGTGAGAACGTGGAGGCTTCTCGAGGGAAGCTAAAAGCAAAACCAGGCAGCCAGAGTGCAAGATCGAAAAAGGGAGTAGACGTCATGAAGATGTTAGCGGATATGTTGAAGCCGGTAATGGAGCAACTTGGTGGTATTAACCAGCAACTGGCCACGCTAAACCAAAGCTTCGCTCTACAGCAGCGCCAGCTGGCAGAAATAGAGAAGAAAGTGGAGCAAGCAACTGAAAAAATCACAGAGATGGACACTGCAAACAAGAAAATGAAGAAAAGAGTGACAGACGTGGAAAGAAAGCAAAAATTCCAGGAAAACCGTTTGCTACAGCTGCAAATGGAAAAAGCCAACATGACTCTCAGATTTCAAGGATTGCCTGAAACTGAAAAAGAAAATTTGAAGAAGACTCTGGGTGAGATCATCGCTCCGGTAACAGGCTTATCAGCGGATGAGATAGTAAAAGATATGGAGGCTGCCTATCGGGCATACTCCAATTATATTAAAAAAAATAGCCTGCCTGGGGAGATTGTGGTTAGATTTGCAAGAAGACGGACCAGAGATGGTATATTAAAGGCAACTTCGGCAAATCCACTGAAATTTGGGAATATAACCATTAAGACTTTAAAAGATATCCCATTTGAAATTCGTCAAAAGAGGAAAAGCTACAAGGACTTAATCTCATTTCTTCAAACAAATGGAATTCAGTACCGGTGGGCGATTCCTGAATGTGTCATCTTTAAAATCAACAATAAAAGAGAGAAGATTGACTCCATCTTTAAAGCTAAGGAATTCTTGAGATGGCAGCTGGGGTTGGAGGAAGAACTTAAAGACGAATCTATGAATTAGCCAGTTTTTGATCCATAAAAGGACTTGTCCTTCTATCCCATGATTTTTGAGCTTACTTAGGAGCCTTTGATGAGGAACTTTATCAAAAGCTTTCTGGAAGTCAAGGTAAACAATATCTATTGGATCCCCATTGTCCACATGTTTGTTCACCCCCTCAAAGAACACTAACAGGTTAGTGAGACAAGATCTTCCCTTACAGAAACCGTGCTGAGTCTTCCTCAATAGGTTTTGTTCATCTATGTGCCTGCTAATTCTTTCCTTAATAATGGTTTCCACCAATTTACCCGGTATCGACGTCAGACTGATTGGCCTGTAATTTCCCGGATCTCCTCTGGAACCCTTTTTAAAGATGGGAGTGACATTAGCTACCTTCCAATCCTCAGGAATGGAGGCAGATTTTAAGGAAAGAAAGAGAGAGAAAACCGAAGTAAGGGCAGAAGGACTCTGTAAATCTCTCTTTGAAGAAAAGAAGATGCTCAGGAAGTGGTCTCAAATAACTAACTCACTAATATTGAAGCGGTGTTAAACAAGAACTTCACAAGTATATTGTAGTACTAACACTTACTTTACTTACATATAGCTTAACATGGATATGATCTCCTACTCTTGGGTTTTTAGTTAGTGTGGGTATCTTTTCTTTATCCCTAGTTGTTGTCCCTTCCCTGATATTTCGTTGTAGTTATGTAGTCTTATGAAAAAATAGTAAAAATACCTCCTTGGGAGTTTTAAAAAATATGTTGGATACGATTTTATGATTTTTAGGGTTTTAAATCTGTTCATCGCCTAAAGCCCCACAATTGCCAATGCCAACATTATTAGATTTCTGGGGTTGTTTTTCATAGTAGGTGTCTTTTTGTTTACAGAAATAGAACTGTAAGTGATAAGATACTCAGCACTACTTGGCAAGTAACAGTGTCCTAACTGGAAAAGATTCTAGAGCCACTTTCCTCTGTATTCTGCTTTCTTCAGAGTTGCAGAATCCTTCTTTTTGGCCATCGAGTCACAGCCAAGGTTTTGAAGGCAAGACATGTTCAGAGTTGCTGGCCATATCCTGTCTCTGGATGCGTTCAGACGGGGCATTTATACTGGTATAGATGCCAGTTGGAATTGGTGTACTTACGGGCGATCACACGGCAAACATCTGCCTTCTGTCCCTAACGGTTGCAAACAGCCTTTAACTGTTGTATTCTGCTACTAGGTCCCCAAGTGGTGGTATCCTGAGTGCGCCAGTTCCAACTGCATTATCCCCCCATCTGATTGCTCTCTGCTGGTGTAAAGCCACTTCCGTTCAGAAGCCCGAGGCTTCCACTTTTCGGCCGCCATTTTTTTTTAGTAGGTGATGTGCACTTGGGTGAAGATTCGCCCCATCATTAATAAAATAAAAAGGTTGTTCTGCACCTGCGCAAAGCTGCCTCTTCTCCTTCTCCTCCTCCCCTGCTTGCCACTGCTGTTGCTGCGGCTGCTTTTGCTCTGGCTGTGGCTGCAGAGTGTTTTCCATGACTCCACTTTGCCCTCCTCCTCCTTTTCCCTCCTTCCTCCTCCTCCTCCTCGGCTGCTGCTAACTAACTCTCCTCCTGGGCACTCTCCCCAGCTGAAATGGGTCATGCGCGCACAGCGCCAGCCCCAGACGGGGCGGCGGTGAGGGAGGGGAGTTTGTCAATGGGTGGGCGGCGGGGGGCCTGACTTGTGAGTGTAAAAAATAAAATAAGAGGGAAGAGAGGCAGGAGGGGGTGACAAATGTGCAAGGATCTCCACTCCACCTCCCCTGCAGGAGCCGTCAGCACTAGGACCCTCCCCAGGAGACTGCCTGCCTGGCCTCACTTGCCCGCGCTCTTCACCCCCCTCCCTCCTTTCCGGCTCCATTTGCCCTGTGAAAAAAATAAACAACACATGCACGCACCCCGAGAACCGAGCGGCAGCCAATCGGCTTCATTATAAGGAAGCCTGCCTATGCACATGTTCAAACTGTGTTAAAAAAAAAAAAACCGCCGATGCGCTCTGCTGAGCACCTGAAGTGTGGACGGGCATATTGCGATGTGCTGCATAGTCAGGAGGTGAGTGTGATCGTGTTTCTTCCAGATCAAACTGCTCTGGTTCCAAGCGGAGCGGTTTATGCCGGTTAAAATGCCCCATCTGAACGCACCCTCTGTGTAGCAGCCCTGGTATTCTTTGGGGTCTTTCCATCCAATTACTAACCAGGGCTGACCCTATTTAGCTTTCCAGATCTGACAAGGTCTGGCTAGTCTACTTTCTTCCTTTTCTCTAACTGGCTAACTGTTTTTTTATCTGCTGACATTCCTAGATCTTTTAGTTCCCATTCACTGCCTCTGGACCTCTTTATTACAAGTGACTCAGATAGTTTTCCTCTCCTCTATTTGATCCTAACAACCATCTCGGGACACTCTAGCTGGAACTGTGTGACTGTGTTAAAATGAGTCAGCAACTTTCTGTTGTAGAGTGGG
>NW_015181302.1:0-3508 GCF_001447785.1 Gekko japonicus
GGGGAACATTTTCTTATGACTTAAAAGAAAAGAGGGTAGTGCGGTATATTCCAAGAGCAGTAAACAGACGCATGTTCACCATCAATCAGCCCGCAGGCTCCCGGGCAGTCTGAAAGCTGTCTCCTCTCCTGTGCCGTGTATTCCACCCCAGCGAGGCTTGTGCAGCATGTCAGGGAATCTGGAAGGCTTCCCAAACATGTGGGAAGATAATGACCCCGATGAACAGATTTTCTGGAACCGTTTTTTAACAAGCACTTGTTCTCTCTTCGCAGTCCTCATCAGGAGACTCCCTTGACTGAATAGGACTCTCCTTCTTTTTTCGGCCTTGGAATTCTCGTGTTACATGACTCCCCCCCCTCTCCCAAACAAATTTCATTATATTGTCGCTCCAGGAAATTCTGAGTCATGGATGATCCGAAGAGGTTAGCTTCCTTTTCCAGAACATGCTTGGGAAGACAAGGAGGAGAAAAAAAGTCGGGTGGAATTCATAGAAGAGGGAGAAGCGTGTCAACAAAGGTAATGATTCTCCCAGGTGGTTGTGAGCAGTGTTCCCTCTCAGCTGAGTTAGTGTGCGCTCGCTCACAGTTTTTAACCCTCCGGCTCACACATTTTTGTCTCAGCTTAGGAAGGCTGTGGCTCCAAAGCAAACTAATTTATGCAGCGGCCAAATCGCTCGCTCCCAACTTGAATGCCAGGAGCTCACAAAGTAGACGCTCACAACTTGAATGCCAGGAGCTCACAAAGTAGGATTTCTGCTCACAAGACTCCACAGCGTAGAGGGTGCATTGGTTGTGAGTGGAAACAGCAGAGTGGAAAGCGCATTCAGAGGGTTATTATTTAATGACGCACAAGCACCAGCGCTATCAGAATGGTAACGCCAGAGCAGAACACGCCGGTGGCACCCCGCAGTTGGGCAATCTCAAGGAGCCCAGGAGACAGTGATCTTCCTTTGGTGGGCCCTTATCTCGCCCAGACTTCCGCTTCCTTTCTTTATCATGGTTTGGCATTACGTTTTCGACATTCTTGCTAGCTCTAATGAAGAGAACACCCAGTTCCAGTTTTGAAACCAGTTTGGAAGAGCATCACGGGTGGGCCAAACATAAGAGAACCTAAGAGAAGCCAATGTTGGATCAGGCCAGTGGCCCATCCAGTCCAACACTCCATGTCATACAGTGGCCAGAAATACCAGGTGCCATCAGGAGGTCCAGCAATGGGGCCCGGACACTAGAAGCCCTCCCACTATTGCCCCCCCCAAGCACCAAGAATACAGAGCATCACCTGCCCCAGCCTGTGAGTTCCTATCTATACCTTGTGGCTAATAGCCACGGATGGACCTCTGCTCCATATGCTTATCTAATTCCCTCATAAGAACATAAGAGAAGCCAATGTTGGATGAGCATCATTTGCCCCAGCCTGAATGTTCCTATCCATACCTTGTGGCTAAAAGCCACTGATGGACCTCTGCTCCATAGGTTTATTCAATTCCCTCTTGAAGCTGCCCATGCTTGTAGCCGCTACCACCTCTTTTGAGTGAGGGACTTTATAATTGCAAAGAAGAGAGTGGATCTGGAAGAATCTGCAATACTGATTGCTTAGAAAAGGGGTTGCCAGCTTGGGATTGGGAAATTCCTGGAGATTCAGGGGTGGAGCTTGGAGGGGGTGGAGATTTGGGGAGTGGAGGACAGAGTTTGGAGAGGGTATATGTTAAGTCGGTTACTTAACAAAGAGTCAGAGAGTGATTTCAGCAAAAGATCAGCTTTATTCAGCAACTCGTAACTCAACTCCAAATAGATCAACACGAATAGCCAGAACAGCTTTTGCATTGAAGCTGTTCTGCTTTTAAACAAATACCAACCAATAAGATTGTGTACATAAAGTCTAATCACAGATGTTCCCTCTCAGGGAGCTTGCTGGTACGTGATTGGTTTGTTCTTCCTGGGCTACCAATAGGATTGGAAGGATTAGGATCCTAGCCCAGGACGAAGCTTCACATAGTATTTCAATTATGTGATTCACAACATACTTTGGCAGCTTTGAATACATCACAGTATAGCGGGGCAAAATGTGATAGTGTCCACCCTCCAAAGCAGCCATTTTCTCCTAGAGAACTGATCTCTGTCACCTGGAGATCAAATGTAACTCCAGGAGATCCCCAGACGCCACCTGGAGCCCGGAAACACCACCTACAAGAAAGCTAACTTGGGTTTGATTTTCGAAGGCAGATGATAAGATAACATCTGGGTCATCGACAAACGTGCACATCACTAGTGAACAGGGAGAAAGCATAACTGTTCGTGGGCGATGGCCTCCTCCTTCCAGATGGCACAGGAAGCTGTCATGACATCATTTCCTTCTTGTTGAGCAAACAAATTTCCACCTTAAATGCAAGGGCGTACTTGTAAATTCCACCTTACCAGTATATCATGTATGAAGGATAATTTCTCATGAACAGAATGGTGTTTTTTTTATTAATCTTTTTATTGCCCCTAAACCTTACAAAGGCAAAATACCCCCAAACAAGAAGAGACAGACCCAAAAGAAGAAGCCTAACTGAAGTTCTGAGACATATCTAGCATAATGTGTTGAGATAATCAAATAATATGCTTAAGAATTTAATGTTAGCAATACTTATGATTATATACCGGATAATAACACTTAATAGGGAACGTTGACACTTACTGTATATCGTTTAAAAGATCCTTGCTAACTCTGTAGTATGTTAGTTGGTAGTTAGTAGAATTAGGCTGCCTGGCGCAGCATGTAGTTGTGGAGACCAGAATGGTGTTTGGAACCGTGGCCGAGTTCAGACTGGCAATTTGAAGCGCTAGGGAGTCGTGGCAAAGAAAACCCGGAATAGACCTGGAACGGCTTGCTTGTGGTATTCCCGTTCACACCACAGCGAATGAAGCAGGAGGATACCATGGAGGAAGCGCAGGGGAGCATTCACACTGTTGGCCCACCCTGGAAGCCTGTTAGCGGTTGTTTCTGCACTGGGTTGCATGTGCCCATGCGCATGGGCACATGGCCACAGCAGCAAATAGGGCAGGATCGCACAGGCACCAACAGGGCCTGCCCGCAGACACAGCCGGTGCCTATTATCAATGACTGTGGGTTGTTCCCGCCTTAGCAGCGCTTGCGTTCACACTCAGGGAACCTGAACCAATGCATTCTATACACAGTTTGCTACCACTTTAACATGGTATCTTTTAAACTCGGGAGGGAAGCGGCACAAGATGGCTTGAGTACAGCTGGGAAACGCCTGAAAGATGTGCCTGTATGAACCCGCCCCTTTAACCCGCTACTGAAACGCTCCTGAAATGTTTGCTTGCCGGGCCAGACTGCCAGTCTGAACATGGCCTATGTTTGCGCACCAAGAAGGAGACCTCACTTCACAATTTGTAATTCTACATTTAAGTTTATTTACACTTAAAGCAAATTTAATATACTTTCAGTCTTCATTGTCTTTGTTGTGGACGGTATCTTTGTTCTTTCTGTTCATCATTACCGT
>NW_015181303.1:0-4048 GCF_001447785.1 Gekko japonicus
CCAAGCGTAACTCTTGCTGTGGCAAAATTGGTATTCATGGTTTTTTAAATGACTTTTATTCGTAATGGTATATTTTATCCCTTATACTTTGTATTTCTGGTTGCTTGGGTTATTGGTTTTGGATTGTATTATCCTGTGCCCAGAGGGACTATCAAACTAGTTTGCTGATGACCCATTGGTCTGCGAGCATGAAGTATAGAATAAAGGAATAAAGGTTCATCTGCCTTCCCCTTCTCCCTTCTTCATCACGAGGGCATAAATTGTTTGCAACCAAGGCTCCCTCTAAGGCTGTGGAATCTTGTGAGCAAAAATTCTACTTGGTGAACTACTGGCGTTAAAGTTGTGAGGGAGCGATTTGGCTGCTGCATCAATCAGTTTGCTCCGGAGCCACCCTTCCTGAGCTGAGACAAACATCTGTGAGCTGGAGGCTAAAAAACTGTGAGCTAGCTCACACCGACTCAGGTTAGAGGGAACATATGATGGTAGAAGGACTGAAAAAATTATTCCGGAATCCACACAAGACAGGTTGTGAGCCAGAGCGCGTGGCAGTGGAGAGTCATTCTGGCTCCACCCCGCCTACCAGCAAGGTTCCTGCTCCTCCCTTCTCCTTCCACTTAAAGTCCTGGTGACCGTGGAGCCTTCTTCACACGCATGCACTCACCTAGTGCTTTGCAACTGTTAACCGCATGATGTCAGTGTGTCAGAGATGTCACACAGGGTTGTGGCTGTTTGGGGGTAGGGTAGAAGCCCTCCAAACCAGGGGATTCCCTTCCCGGACCTAGGGCAAGGCAACCCTACTTCCCCCGCCCCAAGTGTTTTAGTGATTTCAAAGCTTTTGCTCTTTTTCAAAATTAAATCCCACTTTCGAAATGTGAATCAGCTGCAGCTAAAACCTCCTTTGTCCTGGAAGCAAGCATTAACTGACGCCTTCCTGTGAAATTACAAATTAACAGAGACCTTCCTGTGAAATTACCCTGTTGTTTCACTCCTCATTTGAGAACTCTTTTCCATTGTGCATTGAGAGAAATCTCTGTTTAAAATTTCTCTGTCCATTCATCAGTAGTTACTCTCCAGTAATTAAGCTACAGTTGGCTTTTCAGAAGCTTGGACCAGTGTAAATATTGGTAATCTGATCGGTCCTGTTGACCCGTCTCTGCTTCCAAATGAATGGAAAGCAAAAGATTAGCAATAAGTTGGTGTTAACACAATAATTTGGGGATGGGTTTCTTCTGGAAAATGGCTTCACCTCTGCCTCTGTTGCTGGGGCAACTAATGGATGCAATTGGAAGAATCCATGTTCGGAGACCCAAAGGGTGTGAATGCGGGCAGGGCTGGGGGAATTTTTGAAAGGTGGTGATATAATGCTGAAACCAGAAGATTGGATAGCTACACAAATGAACTGTGCTGCCAAACCTCATTTTAATATTTGGGCTGGGGGTGCGCTATAAATTGCTGATCCTATGCAAAGAACTTTTAAGTATTTTGTGGGAAACACACCATGAAAACATACGTTTATTTAATGGCCAATGTGTACTTAATATCCTGTGATACAGTCTGAAAGTTGCCACACATTCTTTTGATATCAAAAGTAATGTATCTAATATCTAATCGGATTTTCACTCGGAATTTGTATTGACTTGTGCAAGAGTTAAGAATTAGATCATGCTAACACAACTCTGCAGTGGCTCAAGTGGTTAAGATGATGAACTGCAGGCTGTGGAAGGTCGGTAGTTCAGCAGTTCGACACCCGAGTGCCGCATGACGGAGTGAGCTCCCGTCTCTAGTTCCAGCTCCTCCATCTTTGATTCACTTTGTGATGTCTCACAATATTTTAAGTGACCTAAAATCAATGAAACTTCGTAGCTTTTTTTTTTAAGAGAGAAGAGTAAAAAAACAAGAGAAGATTTTTTCTAAAGAAAGGTGAACCAGAGATGAAGACCCACCCAACTCCAGAATTAAGTCTAACATTCAGTGTTCTTTCTAAGCTTGTGTGCGTGAGTGGCCGCTCATTAACACAGGAGGCCCCGCACAGCAGCAATCTGGAGCCGCTCACAGGTTATTGCACTGCCCATTAAGAAGAAGAAGAAGAAGAGATTGGATTTATACCCCGCCCTTCACTTGGAGTCTCAGAGCAGCTTACAAGCTCCTTTCCCTTCTCCTCCCCACAGGTGAGGTGGGTGGGGCTGAGAAAACTCTGACACAAACTGCTCTTTTTCAAGGACAGCTGTGCCACAGCTTGTGACTGACCCAAGGTCACATCAGCAGGTGCAAGTGGAGGAGTGGGGAATCAAACCCGGTTCTCCCAGATTAGAGTCCGCACACTTAACCACAAACTGGCTCTCATGGCCCGTGCTAAGATCACAGCAGTTCCATTCTGCTCAGGATGTGAACTGCTTTGCTCAGTAGGGGAGGAAATTAGAGGGAACATGGCCAACCTTTTCGATACTTGCAGTTGTCAACTTGTGTTTCCTACACATTTGCTTTCCAAGATAATATAGCAGTGTGTGCTGTCTCATGCATGCTGGGATATGTTTTATGCTTTATGTTTAAGAAGCCCGGGATTGCCAAGCAAACCGTAGGGGATTCTCCCTCACAGTCTTCTGTGTTTCCATCAGTCTTGACAGTCACTTAGTGGAAAGCGCCATCAAGTCTCAGCTGGCTTATGGCAACCCCACATTGTTTTCAAGGCATGAGACATCCAGAGGTGTTTTGCCGTTGCCTGCCCCTGTGCTGTGACCCTGGGCTTCCTTGGGGGTCTCCCATCCAAGCAGTAATCAGGGCTGATTAGCTTCTGAGAGCTGATGAGATCGGGCTACCCTGGACCATCCGGGTCAGGACAGGAGTCACCTTGGGCAGGGCAGCCAAGTACGGTTGCCAGGTCTGGGTTGGCAAATACCTGGAAACTTTGGGGGTGGATCCAGGAGAGGGTGGGGTTTAGGGTGGGGAGGGGCCTCAGCAGGGTACAAGGCCACAGAGTCCACCCTTCAAAGCAGCCATTTCCTCCAGGGGAGCTGATCTCTGTCAGCTGGAGACCAGTTATAAAGCGAGAGGTCTCCGGGCCCCACCAGGAGGTTGGCAACCCTACAGCCAAGAGATGGGAACTGGGGGGACAAAATCTGGGGGGGTCAATGTCAGATTGAGGGGGCCCAGCTGGGGCTTTCTGACAGCTGGCACAGAAGAGTTTAGCTCCCCCCCCCAGAATGCCTCTCCTCTTTCCTTTCTGCTGCAATCTATCACCCCCACCCAACACCAAGTGAGACTGAGAGACGGATGCTGGGGGTTGGCTCAGTTTCCTCTGCCTGCCCCCTTCCTGCACCTGCATAGCCAGCCAGCCTCACACTCCGTGGGCCAGGAAAGCAGCAGCACATGGCGCGCCTTCTCCATGTTATGGTGACCTGTGTGGCAGCGGCCAGACCCTCTTCCGACATCGCTCCATTACTCATGCAGATCTTAGTGCAGGTTTTCAGAGCAGTGAGCCTTCAGTCTTGACTTTGCCCTCCGTATTGCAATGTGCTCTGTGACAGCTGGAGAGTTCCTGGGATTACAACTGAACTCCAGTTGACAGAGATCAGTTCCCTTGGAGAGAATGGCCACTTTGGAAGGTGGACTCTATGGCATCATACCCCACTGAGGTCCCTGTCTTCCCCACACGCCGCCCTACTCAGGGTCGCACCTCCCTTTGCCCCGCTTCTGTTGGTCAATTTCCCACTCGAAGCCTCGCGGCTGCATTTTGACCTGCGGCTTCGCCCGATTTTCCCCGCGGTTTCACGATCCTAAAAAAAAAACAGGATCACGAAACCGCGGGGAAAATCAGGCAAAGCCGTGGGTCAAAATGTGGCCGCACGGATTCGAGTGGGAAATTGACCAATAGAAGCGGGGCAAAGGGAGGCGCGACCGGGGCGCAGCTCTCATGTGAAATCGGTCTAGGTATTTCCCCACCCGGAGCTGGAGAGTCTCAGTGGTGGCTACCATTTTCTTTGATGGGCCCGTTTTCCTTCTTATGTTCAGTTCTACCTTTCTGTAAAAAGTAAAGGTAAAGGTTCCCCTT
>NW_015181304.1:0-3248 GCF_001447785.1 Gekko japonicus
AAGCCGACTTCTCAGCAATTTCATTGAGTTAAAGAAGATCAAAATGTTCTCCCACACTGGTTTTTGAGTGTTCTGATTGTTTATGTCAGATTTATACCCATCTATTCTTTTGCACAGGGACTGACCTGTTTGATGTAGAGAATGGAAGAGCATTGTTGACACTTGATGGCATATATAACATTGGAAGATGAACAAGTGAATGAATCTGAGATGTTATGGCTGGTGTTGTCAAGTCCAGTGATTATGTTGTCAGAGTGAATATGGGGAGAGGCAGCATCTTGTTTTATTGCAGGCCCTCATCCCAGAATCTGTGTCCATATTAGAAAGGGCATTATTGTAGGTGAGAAGTTGTTTAAGGTTAGGAGGCTATCCGTGGGTAAGAAAAGGTTTGTCTCCCACTGTCTATGAGAGAGGGATATCATTGCCCAGCATACGTTGCAGGTAATTAATGATACTGAAATATACTGGGTTCAGATGCATAGAATGATTAGCTCATGTTTATTAAATGATTTCAGCTCCAAAAACTAAGACAAACTTGCACGGTCAAAGCCCTGCTTATATTCATGAAACACACCACACCCAACACACACCCCACATCCCACGATAGGCTATTTACAGAGTATTGTTTGACAATTGGCTACTTCTAGGATCCAAGCGTTCTATTGTGATGCACTCCAAGCTATGCTATTTTGCATGTTCACTAGCAAGCCCTTTCGCAAGTATAGTTCTATCGTGATACATAACACCCCTCCCCCCAAGGTTCAGACACTCTCAGCAGACAAAGTCCTTTAAATAAGCGGGGTGGCGCTGCTCGTAGATTGCGCGGTGTGGCTCTGCAGGCGGGGTCGAGGGTTCAGGGGCCGCATTGGCGGTCGGTTCCGCTTAGGAACTGGGGACCGGAGGTGGTGGTGGCACGGAGTTGTGGCCCTTGGCAATGGCTGTCTCCGGTGTTCTGCTGACTGTCTCTGATGGATGTTCCTTGGCGGGCAGCTGCTCACTTACAGTTGGTGAGTTCTCCACGGGCTCCGGTGTTTCGAGACTTGGTAGGTCCTCTTCACTGTCCTCTGACTGGGACACAGTTGACCTGGGTTTGGCAGGGAGGAGGCTGCTGCGGAGCTGGTCGATGTGCCGATGGATCAGCTGGCCTTCTTCCATGGCAACTTCATAATACAGGGGCCCAGTTACACTGACGACCTTAGCTGGGACCCATGCGGGGCCCCTGGAGAATTTTTTTGCATAAACGGGGTCACCCAGGGAGAATCCACGGGGTGCTGCTTGGGTTTCCAGGGCCAAGGTGTGCTCTGGAGCCCGGTCAGGGTGCAGACAGTCAAGGCGAGTTGTGAGCCACCTGCCCATGAGCAGTTCTGTGGGGCTGCAGCCAGTAGTGGTGCTCGGGGTTACCCGCTGCCCAAAGAGGAAGGCCGCCAGTCGGTGGTCCCAGTCCCCATTGATGATCCGGCAAAGGGACTCCTTCATCGTTCTCACCATCTGCTTGGCCTGGCTGTTGGTTGCCGGGTGGAAAGGAGCAGAGTGGACATACCAGATGATGTAGTAGTCCATGAACTCCTGGAATTCTGCTGAGGTGAAAGCTGTCCAATTGTCCATGACCACCATGTCAGGTATGCCGTGTGTGCTAAAGACCCGCCATAGGTTGCGGATCACTGCTCAGGACGACATGGAGGGAACCGGAATCACTTCTAACCATTTGGTATATGAGTCCACCAGGATGAAGAAGATCTGACCCTGGAAGGGGCCCGCAAAGTCGAGGTGCAGCCAGGCCCATGGTTTGTGGGAGGATTCCCACTGCTACACTGGGGCCCAGGGTGGCTCTGGTCAGGACTCCTGGCATGTCTGGCAGCATTTGACACAGTCCTCTATTTCACTGTCCATGCCTGGCCACCAAACGTAGCTGCCAGCCAGCGCTTTCATTCGCACGATCCCAGGATGCTTGTGGGCTGACAGTTCATCCCGGCGGGAGGAGAACGCAGCGAATTCCAGGCCTGCCCAGCTGGTGGGCCATCCCCTCCCCACCCAGTCCAAAACATGAGAGAGGATGCAGTCCTGCGCAGTGTGGTGGAACATGTCAGATACCTGGATAGGACGGTTGGGCAGGTCCTCGAGGAGCATGATCTGGTGGGCAGGAGCTGGAGCCAGGTCGCAGGTCGCGGGACGTGGCTGAGAGCATCAGCGTGACCCATTGCTTTTCTGGGTTGGTGAAGAAGTGCATACTGGTAGCCGGCCAAGAAGATGGACCAGCGGAGCACCCTGGGCGGCAGCATCTGCGGCGTCTTGCCAATAGGCCAAACAGGGATTTGTGATCGGTGACGACAGTGAAGGGCTGACCATAGAGGTAGTCGTGAAAGTTTTTCACCCCCGCCACAATTACCAGAGCCTCCTTGTCAATCTGCGCATATTTGTGCTCGACCGAGGACAGAGTCCAGGAGTAATAGGTCACAGGGACCTCCCAGCCATCAGGGGACCTCCCAGCTGGTGACCCAGGACAGCCCCAACCTCGTAGGCGAGAATGACAGGGAAGGACTTGTCAAAGTGTGCGAGGACGGCGTTGGAGGTTAGCAGTTCTTTGATGGCCCTAAAAGCAGAGGCCTGCTTCTGGCCCCAGACCCAGGGAGCTTTTTTGTCCAGCAGGCAGTGCAGGGGCTGGGCAACAGCAGCCTTGTGGGGCAAGAAGGAATGGTAGAAATTCAGCAGCCCCCCAAAAGCCTGGAGTTTTTACTTAGACTTAGGGGTTGGGGCATTGACAATGGCACAGACCTTGTCGGGCATCAAGTGGATGCCTTGTGTGTTGACCACAAATCCCAGGAACTCAACTAACGGGACCCCCAGGAGACATTTTTCTTGTTTCACCTTAAGGCCGGCAGTGTGGAAGCGTTGCAAGTCGGCATGCAGTCTTTCAGCAAAGATCTCAGCACAGGGGGCTGCAATCAGAACATCATCGAAGAATGGCTGCACCCCAGGGATACCTTTAAGAAGACAGTCCATGAGATTCTGGAAGATCCCCGGGGCCACACTGACCTCAAACTGCAGCCGCCGCACTCAGAAAGCATCCCTGTGTGTCATGATAGTCTGACCCTCTGCGGTGGCATCATCTACAGGAAGCTGCTGGTATGCCTGGGCCAAGTCCAGTTTCCCAAAAACCTTTGCAACAGCCAAGGACACCAGGACATGGCTGACCACTGGAATGGGATAAGCGTGGTCCTTCAAGGCCTTGTTAATTGTGCATTTGTAGT
>NW_015181305.1:0-3255 GCF_001447785.1 Gekko japonicus
CAGTCCCCCTCGGTAAACCTTCCCAGGGCCTCCTTAGTCATGCGGACCATTCTCTCGGCCTGCCCATTCGATGCCGGATGAAAAGGGGCAGAGGTAACCTGGCGAATACCATTTATTTCCAAAAAGTGTTTAAATTCCTCTGAGACAAATTGAGGGCCATTGTCACAGACCAGTACGTCCGGCAGACCATGGGTCGCGAACAGCCGGCGTAGGGCGTGGATCACTGCCGTGGACGTGGTCGAGTGCATATGCACCACCTCCAACCATTTGGACATAGCGTCTACCAGAATCAAAAACATTTGACCTTGTACCGGCCCTGCGAAATCCACATGAATCCTAGACCACGGTTTGCCAGTGGTTTCCCACCTTTGAGGGGGGGCTTGAGGAGGCTCTGGCCTGCTCTGCTGGCATTGGGTGCAACCCTGTACCCACTCCTCAATTTCTTTGTCAAGTTTTGGGCACCAAACATAGCCTCTGGCTAGTGCTTTCATATGCACCATCCCCGGGTGCCCATCGTGGAGGGATTCCAGTACTCTCTGACGTAATTTGTCAGGCATTACCACTCGGTTTCCCCATAACACACACCCTTTAGCAATTGAGAGTTCATTTTGGCGGGCCCGGTAAGGCTGGAACTCCGGTTCTAGTCCCTCTACCGGCCACCCCCTCCACACCCAGTTTAGGACGCGGCCCAGAATGCTGTCCCTCTGCGTAAATGCCGCAACCTCCTTAGAAGAGACAGGGGCGAGTGGCAACTCATCAACGGACAACACCTCACAGGCTGGCGCTGGGTCTGTGCCAATGTCAGGCAAGGGACAACGGCTGAGTGCATCCGCATGCCCGATTGCCTTCCCAGGCCGGTGTTCCAAATCAAAATCATAGGCCTGCAAAAAGATCGCCCATCTAAGCATACGTGGGGACATTATGTTCGGCAGATGCCTATCGGGCGCAAAAATCCCTAGTAGCGGCTTGTGGTCAGTGACCAGCAAAAATCGCCTGCCCAAAATAAAATAATGGAACTTTTTGACAGCCGCTACCAACGCCAGACCCTCCTTGTCTTTCTGGGCATCGTTCCGCTCTGCCGCAGATAGAGCTCTAGAATATAGGCACTTCGCTCCCATCAGGCATCAGGTGGCTCAAAACTGCACCTATTCCAAAGGGTGAGGCGTCCGCAGCCAACACCAGGAGCTTCTGCTCATCGTAATGAGTCAGCACGTCGTTTGAAGTCAATAGCTCCTTGACTCCCACAAAAGCCCTTTCTTCCGCTTGTCCCCACTCCCATCTCGCCTCCTTATGCAAAAGCGCGTGCAAAGGGGCCGCCACTGATGCCTTATGTGGTAAAAACGCATGGTAAAAATTGAGGAGTCCTAAAAACGATTGGAGCTCCTTCTTACTCACTGGCCTGGGGGCGTTTCGGATTGCGGACACCTTCTCCGCCGTAGGATGTACTCCGTGTTCATCTATACGGAAGCCCAGGAACTCCACGCTGTCAACCCCCAGTGTGCACTTTGACCTTTTCACCCGGAGCCCGGCAGATTGAAAATGCTTTAACACTTCCTTGACACGGTCCAGCAATTCTTGTTCAGAACCCCCTGCTATCAACACGTCGTCGGAATAGGGTACTGTGCCAGGTACCCCTCTCAACAATTTCTCCATCAGGCCCTGGAAAATCCCTGGTGCTACGTTGACTCCGAACTGGAGCCGGTTTACTTTAAAAGCCCCCCTGTGCGTTACAATGGTCTGTGCTTCTGCAGCCTCTGGGGTGACAGGCAACTGTTGGTACGCCTGAGCCAGATCAAGTTTGGCAAACACCTTGCCCCCCCCCAAGGAAGCCAGAATGTGGCTTATTACCGGGACTGGATATGAATGTTGTTGTAATGCCTTATTTAAAGTGCATTTATAGTCTGCGCACAATCGGATAGATCCGTCAGGTTTGACGGGGGTCACAATAGGGGTCTCCCACTTGCTGTAAGGAACCGGTTCTAAAACCCCTTGCTCCACGAGCTTGTCAATTTCCCTCTCGACCTTGGGCCGGAGCGGTATCGGTACCTTCCGATACTTTAATCTTATTGGTTTGACGGATGGGTCTAACTCAAATGCAACTGGGGGGCCCTTGTACCTCCCCAACCCTTCCCCAAACACATCAGGGAACAGGTCATGCAGCATATCCCATTTATTAGCAGACATTTTATTAATGCCGTAAATACCAATGCCCAATGGCTCGAACCAGTCCAACCCCAGTAGGTTGACCCGGTCCCCTTCAGCGACCAAAAATGACAGGTTAACACATTTCCCCTTATACTCAACCCTCGCATTGTCCCTCCCTGCCAAGGGAATCCGGTTGCCTTGGAAGTCGGAGACCCTCGTATCCGCAGGTTGGAGCCGTCGCCTGCTTCGGGTTGGGAAAAGCTGCTGCCAAGACGCTGTGGAAATCACTGTCACCAATGAGCCGGAATCGACCTCCATCGTGCAGGGTCTGCCGTCTAGTAGCGGGGTCACTGTAATCTTGCCCTAGCGACTGGTGCGATGAACGGCCGCCGCGCTGGTCAGGTTGGTGGTCATCTGGTGGCTTGCTGCCGGTGTAGAAAAATGCTGCTTTCCGTGGTCGCTAGACGTTGAACCTTTTCGCGCTGACCTGCAGACTCTGGCGAGGTGTCCACGCCGGCCGCACGCCCTGCAGTCGACATCTCGGGCCCAACAGGAGTCGCGCTGGTGCTTCCCGCCACATCCTGAACAGGGTTTGCTGGCTGCTGGTTTCATTGGGGTCCGCTTGTCTCTGGTTGCGTTGACGTCATCACCCGCATCATCACTTTCGCTGTCGTGCTGGAAATGAACATTTTGTTCAGCCAGCCCTTGTCAGACCTCCTTCGTGGACTTGTTTGCTGCCTCAGCCGCCACGGCCTCCTCATATGCCACCGCCCAGGTCAGAGTGGTGCGTGCAAATAATTTCTGCTGCAGCCTCTCGTCCTTGAGGCTGCACACAAGACGGTCTCGGAGGGCCTCCTTGACATTCGCGAAGTTGCACGGTCTCGCCACTTTGCGAAGGGCAGCCACAAACTCCGCGATGGTCTCATTCCCAGCCTGGTTCCTCTTATAAAATGCATGCCGGCAGGCGATTTCCGAAAGTTGAGGGGAGAAGTGCGCCTTCAACTTCTTCGTTAGCTCAGCGAACAACACGGTTTTTATGTCGGCCGGAGCTACCAACGACCTGGCGATGTCAAAGGTGGCTTTCCCGCAGGAACTCAGCAGGCTCGCCCT
>NW_015181306.1:0-3191 GCF_001447785.1 Gekko japonicus
GAACACCTTATGATGTGAGAGGGCCTGATATCCTGTCTACATGGCATTGTTTAGCAGCAGGGGACCTGACAGCCCACACAATGGTAGCACACTTTAGACGAAGAGAAAGTTTTCCATTGCTGTATTCTTGCAACCTGCCCAGTTAAAACATTTTTTTTTTAAATGTCAAGACTTGGCACCCCAGCCAGTGGAAAAAACGTGGTACCTTCTATTGTGCAGATCTACAAAGGTCTTGAATTTGACTGGTTTGGGGGCTGCAAAAATCACTCACAGCAGTCTGTGACCTAACATTCATGTTGTGGATTTGCTTCTCTCCTTAGGAAATACAGAACGGACTGAAAGCAGTGTTCCCTCTAAGCTGAGCTAGTGTGAGCTATCCCACAGTTTTTTAGCCTCCAGTTCACACATTTTTGTCTTAGCTCAGGAAGGGATGGCTCCAGAGCAAACTGATTCACGCAGCAGCCAAATCGCTCGCTCACCACTTTAATGTCAGTAACTCACAAAGTAGAATTTTTGCTCACAAGACTCCACAACTCAGAGGGAGCATCGGACAGAAGTACTCCTGTTTTTTTTTGGGGGGAGGGCTGGTCAGATACACATATAAATAAAAATTTACAACTAGATATAGGTAGAGGGGGAAACTAGGCGATCAAGCTGAGAGATAAAGATGAACAGGAATGGAGGGGGGGGGGAACGTACTTTCCGCAATATGACAGCAAACACATTGCAAGAGCAAATCCTTTTACAGAGCATCAGAGCTGGATTCCTCATCCTCCAAATGCTCCACAATCCAGCCAGCCTTTCCCTGTCCTCTGCTACCCAACTTCCATCAGGGTTGCCAACTCCAGGCTGGGAAATTCCTGGAGATTTGGGGCAAGGTGGATCCTAGGGAGGGCTGGGTTTGCGGACAGGAAGGTGGGTGTTTTCTCCAGAGGAACTGATCTCTGCGGCTGGGAAATCAGCTGCAATTCCAAGAGATCCCCAGACTCCATCGGGAGTTTGTCAACCCCAGTGAGTGGTTGGTTTTGCCGAGAGGCCAGGTACTGACCTGGAACTCAGCGATGCCAGTTTTCAATCCCTGTTGCTTCGGAGCCTTGCAGTTACCTTCCTCTCGGTAAAAATAATTCTCAGGCCACTCTAACGAAAAAGTCACATCATCTGCAGTTCACAACACAGTTCACTGCGTCCCGCCTGAGTCAGAAGTTACCAAGGATTAAAAGCCTCTCTGAAGAAGCCCCTACAATTTCCGAAGTCAAAAAGACATGTTTCTCCTGAGCTGCCAGGACTCCCTGCCCGGCAATTAAAAGAAACCCAGCCAATCTCTGAAAAGCACAAACATCTGATTTTCTGGAACTGGGTGGACCAAATAAACACACCAGGCAGGGAAACAAAACACAACAGGAAACAGCAATAGGAGCTTTATGGCGAACTCCAGGGGCTACCCCAGAAGCGTTTGACAACTTTTCCAGGGGCGAAACCAGCCTTCTGCGTGGAGGCTCAGCGGCAGTTCGAGGCTGCTCTCCTGCAAGACTGAAATCAGATCGGCACTCATGGGGGTTTCCTTACAGACAGATCAATATTTCTTAAAGTTGTTTTTTTTAAACTATTTGTTGAGAAAGGGAGTCCCCAGTTTCAGCAGGCGACATGGGTGAGTTTTAAGGAGATGCATCCTTGCACATCTTTCCTTTGCAACATTCAAAAACAAAACAGATCAGGTCACTTTACGCACGATGCTTATCACACCCCCATATTATCTTCCACACTGGAAAAGACACAAGTCTCCAAGATAAGATGGTTCAAGAGAGCAACCCCACCCCCACCCCACCCCGACCCTAACAAATCCAGTTATTTTTTAAGTCCTTTTTAAAAACTGTGCATCACCATCTGCAAAAATCCCCAAAACAGGCTCCATCAGATACTCAATGATTGGCCAGCTTGAAGCCGAACCCAAAGCATACAGAAGTAAAAAAAATAATAATGCATGCAGCTCCAAAATCGATCGCGAAAGGAGCTTTGAAGGCGACACGAGTCCAGCCCCCCCAATCCAAAAACACACACGCACAAAAAAACCCCAAAAACACATTTTTGCAAAAGTTCAAAACTAGGAATATGCATCATCATTTTTTTTTAAAGCAATTCGACTTGAATGCAAACCCAGGTGATGTACGTATCAAGCCACCTTGCATAACAGAAGGACATAAAATAAAAATCGACTCACCGTTGGAAGGGAGCGAGAGAGTCCCCGAGCCACGTTTGGCTAAGAATGAATTGGGGACAAACTCTTCTTCAGAGTCAGAGTCCTGGGCTGGCTGGGCCGCGCCGTTGCCTAGCAACCGTCTCTGGCTCTCATTGGCCGGCGGGGAAGGGGGAGGGGAGGGGGACTGCTCAATAGGGGTGGAGGAGGCGGACGAACAATGCAACGCGGGACCTGCGGACCACGAGACACAAAAAGACAAGACAGGGAAAAGAAAATAAATACAAAACTTATTGAACTAAAAAAAAAGGACACAAAGGGGGGTGGGTGGATATATATATATATGCACATCCAACACGGAGGCATGCACAGTGGAGGATCTTTCCAAACAGAAAATGAAGAGAACAAGAGACGCGGGGGACATAGATTTCTGGAACAAACAAACACATGTGGGTTTTTTTGCACAAATATACATGATGCACAGTTCATACACGGGAGTCGACATCTCTGCCTCACCTTGGCAAATCCTGGATCTTAAAAGAGGTGCGTTGCGAAAGCCGGACAAGTTTCGTGCCTCTTTCCAAAGCGGCTTTTTCTCTCTCTTAAAAAGTTCTTTGATAACAAATCAGATCGAGGGTGGGCTTTGCAGGTGGAAAGGAAAATCGGAACAGACACACGCAACACCCACCGGCTAGGATTGAGGCTGGATTTAATCATACGTCCCTGTGATTTCGAAGCCCCGGCCGATCGGTCCCTCTCCGAGGAGAGGCGGCAAAGGTTGCGCCAGGCGTTGAGGGAACATGATGAAACTGAGGAACTTAAGGGCCGCAGGAAAAGTCAATAGAAGGGGAAGGCGCATTGACGGAGAGCCATGCGAGAGAGATGGAGGTGGCAAGTTTCCGATACCTGGGCCGGAAAGTGGCATCTTATTGGGGGGAACACAGTGGCTGTGCTCCTGGTTTGAGGGAACACGGTGGCCACTGGGAAGAAGAAGAGA
>NW_015181307.1:0-3792 GCF_001447785.1 Gekko japonicus
TTTGGTGTAGTGGTTGTGTGTGTGGACTCCAATTTGGGAGAAGTGGGCTTGATTCCTCACTCCTCCACTTGCACCTGCTGGATGACCGTAGTTCTGGCACAGCTGTCCTTGAAAAAGAGCAGTTTCTGTCAGAGCTCTCTCAGCCCCACCTACCACACAGGGTGTCTGTTGTGGGGAGGGGAAGGGGAAGGAGTTTGTAAGCAGCTCTGAGATTCCCTTGGGTAGTAAAGGGCAGGCTATAAATCCAATTTCTTCTTCAATTCTTCTCTTGTAACTTCCTGCTGGGATATGGGAAGGGGGGGGGGAGACCAGTAATACCAGAACGGAAGAGCTGAACTCGCCTCAGAGCCCTTTTCCACGGCAACCACTGGAGCTCCCGGCCCGAGAGAGCTCCTCTTCCCATCGACCTGTCCAAAGTGGAGATTAAGTCTGACAAGACAGGCAGCCAAAGTAAATGAGTTCGTCTGGTGGGGCCGGTGCGGCTTAAACCAAATTACAGGGCTCGGAAGACCACCTCCGGGAAGGAGATGTTTATGTCTGATTCCGTGTGCCAAAAAAGTTCAGCCTCATCTCAGACCCTTGAAGAGTTTGGAAAGAAATCTCTGGGTGAGAAAAAAGAAGGGGTGAAAGAAGAATGGACCTGCCCTGCACCCTCCCCTCCTCGGGGCAAAGCGGGGAGGACTCCATTGTTAGCTCCGTCTGTGCCTGAGCGGGTCCTCTAGCCACAGTATCACGTTCCGCGGGAGACCTAAGGGGTGTGCCAGCAGCTATTTCCTGGGGACAAGAAGACAACGGGGCTGTGTACCACACCTGTTACAATACTCAAAGCATTTTCACAACCATACATATCTTCATTTTTACAAGATTCTCAATACTTTAATAAAGACATAAAGCATCTGCTCAGCTCCTGCAGAGTTATAATATAGCCCACCTGGCATACTGTCCATGCGCCCTCAAACCCACCCGAGAATCTCCCATAACAGGCAGGGGTTCCTTGCCAGACACCTCAGTTTGGTGTAGTGGTTAACTGCGACGCGTGGACTCTAATCTGGGAGAACCGGGTTTGATTCCCCACTCCTCCACTTGCAGCTGCAGGTTGACCTAGGGCAAGCTGTAGTTCTGATAAGAGCTGTCCTTGAAAAAGAGCAGTTTCTGTCAGAGCCCTCTCAGCCCCACCTACCTCACAGGGTGCCTGTTGTGGGGAGGGGAAGGGAAATAAGTTTGTAAGACGTTCTGAGACACCTTTGGGTAGTGAAAGTGGGTATAAATCCAATCTCCTCCTCCTCCTCCTCCTCTTCCTACTACTACTACTACTACCACCACCACCACCACCACCACCAAGTCAGACCAAGGATCCAACAGCCTTCTCTGACAAGGCAGAAGCTCCCTGGGGACTCAGCCAGAGAAGTGTCTTTTCCAACTTCTGCTACTCAAAAGCCTTTTCTGATTGGATGTTCTGAGGACTGAACCCCAGACCTTCCACGTGCAAAGAAGAGAAGAAGAAGAGATCGGATTTACATCCCGCCCTTCACTACTCAGAGGAGTCTCAGAGTGGCTCACAAATGCCTTCCTCTCCCCTAACAGACACCCTGTGAGGTAGGTGGGGCTGAGAGAGCTCTCTCAAGGACTGCTCTCTCGAGAACAGCTCTGAAAGAACTTGTAACTGACCCAAGGTCATGCCCACAGCTGCATGTGGAGGAGTGGGGAATCAAACCTGGTTCCTCCAGATTAGAGTTCATGCTCCGAACCACTACACAAAACTACACCAAAACAAATGGAACGGGGTCTCATTCAGTAACAGCTTGGAAAGCGGCTTTCTTTGTATCACAGGACTCCGGTGTGATCTGAAATTGCCTGGTCCTTCCAAGCCAGTCGGTTTCTATCCACAGGGGACTGCTGCCGGTCTCCTTGCTAGGGGGCCAACATGAGGCCTATAAAGTCTATTCTAAAGCCCAAGTAAGAGCGAGAAATCTAGATGCAAGCTCTTCTTCCAGCTCCCTTTTTGAAGATGAGAGGGGTTGCTATTAATGAGAAATGAGAGCAAAATACTGACAGTTTGTTATGGCAGAACCCCGGCTGCAAACATCTGGGCGCAATGCTCGTGCCGGCGCCACAGCGGCAGAGGCTGCCTTCTGTTGGAAATGCAACTTTTATGGCCTTCGAAACGAGCCCGGAATAATCACCGCTGCAGAAGAGGAGCCCTTTTCTTGAGGCGTCCTTCACAGACGCCGATCTTGACAGCCAAACATCTGGCCAAGTAGGCAGGTGGAATTTTTAGTACTTCCTTTGTTCCCGTCCCCTCCCACAAGGCGAAGGGGGCACCGATCTGTTTCAGCCAACTCATTAAAATGTATATTTGCAGCACAGAAGCTGGAGGGGGGGTGGGAGAATCATTACACCCCATCTCCAAACAGCCCTGATTGTCAAACAGCCGCGCAGGAAGGGAAATCTCACTGCAGTTCGGGAAGAGGAAGGAGTTGCAGAACTCATCAACAACCCACCCAAAAATGCTCTTCTCTATGTGCCTTTAGCACAGTGCTTACCAGTCTGTGGACTGGGAACCAAAACTGGGTTGCGTAGCTTCTGGAATTGGGTCACGGGCTGGCCCTCCCTAATAGTCATCCCTGCCCTCTCCATTGCTCTCTTTTGTATTTTGGAAAGCAAGCGCTGACCCTGCAAGCGGTCTCTTCCATGCCACGCATCGGCTGGTGTTTTCCCCTTCCCTGCACGTGCGCGTTGATCAAGTAAAATGTGTCCTGAATGTTAACTAGAGAAAGTTTCTTAGAAACTTTGGGAGGGACTAGAAGGAGGAATGTAGACGGATGGGAAAGCCTGGAATGTAACATCCATATGCAAAGCCAGTTTGGTGCAGTGGTTAGGAGTGCGGACTCTAATCTGGGAGAACCGGGTTTGATTCCCCACTCCTCCACTTGCACCTGGCTGGATGACCTTGGGCAAGCGACAAGTTCTTTCAGAGCTGTTCTCTCAAGGGCAGTTCTCAAAAGAGCTCTCTCAGCCCCACCTACCTCACAGGGTGTCTGTTGTGGGGAGGGAAAGGGAAAAGAGTTTGTAAACCGCTCTGAGACTCCTCTGGGTAGTGAAGGATGGGGTGCAGTGTTCCCTCTAAGCTGAGTTAGTGTGAGCTAGCTCATGGTTTTTTAGCCTCCGGCTCACACATTTTTGTCTTGGCTCAGGAAGGATGGCTCCAGAGCAAACTAATTTATGCAGTAGCCAAGTTGCTTGCTCACAGCTTTAATGTCAGTAGCTCACAAAGTAGAGTTTTTGCTCACAAGACTCCACAGCTTGGAGGGAAATCCAATCTTCTCTTCCTCTCTTCTTTGCATGCGGAAGGTCTGGGGTTCAGTCCATCCCGACGCCATGAGAGCGCGGTGGAGCGATCAGACAAGGGAAAGTCCGTCCGTGGCCTGTCACAACCCGTTAACCACTGGATTTCCCCTGGTGACTTTTAACTCTGCTTCTGCGGCGGAGCAGAACGGGTTGCTGAGGGCTGCGGGGCACTTCCCAGATGTTGTTGTCTGATCGCGCCCTTTAAATCCGCCTGGCATTCGTACCTATGTCTGGGCTAATTGTGCGTATGATCGCAGCCTTTGGTAAAGAGGGCGCTGGACTTCCAATCTAAACCAGCGGAGCTTTTCTGACGATCTTAGGCCCCAAGATGTCAAAGGGACAGAAGAGAGCGTCAAAGGAGAGCCATTTCAGGTTGCTCACACATGTGAAACCGGACTTAAGAGGAGGGGAAACACTGTTCCCTTGCAAAAAAGACATTTCTCT
>NW_015181308.1:0-3218 GCF_001447785.1 Gekko japonicus
GACTTTTCATCTCCTGTCGGCTTTCCACCCTCAGTTCCTGTTTCTGGACCTTGCTCCTGTTTGGATTCCTGGCTTCCTGACCTCCTGCTTAGGATGACTATTCTCTTCGACTCTTGACTCGGCTCCTGTTCTGTCTCTTCTGGATACGACCCCCAGACCAGACCTGACTCCTGACTCCTGGCCCAGCCCAGCTTGTGACATGTCCTCCCTCTCTAAACTTTTCAATTAACCACTTCCCCAAAGCCCAGAAAAAAGCTGAAGTACAGAGGCGTCTTCCTTTGAAAGGTTTTATGAAGACAACAAAGTTTTGAGCAGCCCCTGTGGGAGAGAGAGAGAGGTGTGAATATGCAGTTATGCGCTCATTAATAACTATTTCTAAAAATGGTGGCTGGAAAACAAGAGACCAGTCAGACCTGCCTGATAGCTTGGGTGAGCAACAGAATGATCAGACAACAGGAAATTCATTTTTGGAACCAGCTCAGATCAACAGGAGCGGACTTTCACAGGTATCAAAGAAACATGCAGTAAGGGGGGGTGGACTCAGACAACTGGGGCACAACAGACAGATGTTGCTGTCTGATTGTGCATTTTAAATGTTTAAGGGAATAGCAACAGCAACGAATCAAACTGCATGTCTGATCACAGCCCTTTTTTCTTTGCAATCTAATCCTGCTGCAATTTCATAATTTTCCCCATTGTTACACTGAAAAGCACCCATATATTAAAGGTCTCTCCTGTCATGTCCATAGTCACAGAAACTGCAATCAGACTGTCTCCATTGCCAATATATTTGCTTGTTCTACTGATGTTTGTTCCTCTTGAAGGCAGTGTGGTGTAGTGGCAAGAGTGTTGGACTGGGATCTGAGAGACCCAGGTTCGAATCCCCACTCTGCCATGGAAGCTTACTGGGTGACCTTGGGTCTGTCACACAATCTCAGCCTAACCTACCTCACAGGGTTGCTGTGAGAAAAAAGTGGAGGGGAGGAGAATTATGTAAGCTGCTTTGGGTCCCCATTGGAGACAAAGGTGGGGTATGAATGAAGTAATTCTTTTTAAAAAATTAAAAAGTCTTCAGAAAAGTTCTGACACCATGTTTTTAATAGTGTTTGGGGTATTCAAAGAAGTCAGAGGGCTCGTTTCAGTGGCTGATATTTTATTCCGGATGGGTAGCCGTGTTGGTCTGAAGCAGCAGAACAAAGTTTGAGTCCAATGGCACCTTTAAGATCAGCAAAGTTTTATTCACAGTATAAGCTTTTGTGTGCAGACACACTTCCACTGGATCTTATTGGTCCTAAAGGTGCCACTGGACTCAGACTTTGTTGTGATACTTTATTGATAAAGCGGCTATTAAGGAAGTAAGCCAAAGCAGGTCTACTTGGAAGTAAGTCCCATTTTATTCAGTGGATCTTATTCCCGGGAAACTGTTCTTAGGCTATTGCAGGCTATGGCTCCTCCATTAGCTCTCTGCATTTCCAGATCTTCCCACTAGTCAGGTTAGACCTTTGTCGCAGTTCTGTTAAATAGGAGGGCTATTTATCACAATATAGAAGTTCAAACACATGACTGGACATAAAGCTTTGTATAGGGTTGCCAACTCCAATTTGGGAAATTCCTGAAGATCTGAGGGCAGTGCCTGGGGAGGGCTGAATTTGGGGAGGGGAAAGAGAGCTCAGCAGGGATGTCCTGCGGTAGAGTTGGGGTTACCTGCCTCTCTCAGGCAACTGGTAGGAGATTGGGGGGGGGAGATCAGGGACTTATGTTTCCAGTGTTGTGACAACACCATGACATTACTTCTAGTGAGACCCAGAAGTGACATCATTGCACCAGGGTGACGCTGTAACACTTGCCCAAAACTCTATGGTTTAATCGTAGAGTTTTGGGCCAATGCTAGGGTGTTGCTTGATGCAATGGTGTTACTTCTGGGTTGCTCTGAAAGTGACATCATGCCATTAATGTGCCACTGACAACCCCTCCCTATTTCCCCAGCATTTCCCCCTCACTCACTCAACTGAGTAGCGACAGGCAGAAGGCCTGTGTGGGAGGTGATCTCCCTACATAGAGTCCACCCTCTAAAGCTTGACATTTCCTCCAGAGGAACTGATCTCTATCATCTGGAGTTCAGTTATAATTCTGGGAAAACTCCAGACCCTACCTGGAGGCTGGTTATCTTGAGTGTGGGTGACCTTGAGCTAATCGCAACCTAGCACCTTGACATACCTCACAAAGTTGCTGTGATGATAAAATGGAGCTCTTCTTAGCAAGCATGGGATAAAAATTGAGTTGATGTTCTAAAAAGAAAAACCCTTGAAATTGTTCAGATCAGCCATTTCAGGTCAATAGAGTCCCCTCCCCCTGTCCCTTTAAATTTCAGCAATATGGCCATATATGGGTTACTTGTCTAGGACAGTAAATAAATAATGATGTAACCAAAAAAGGGGTCAGTTTTCTGTAATGTCACAAAGGGATGCTTGGATACAGTGAAGTTCTACAGATCACGCAGCCGAGAGAAGCCTCCAGAGCAGTAAAAGTCACTTTGCCATAAACTTCACACAGGAAATCTGAGATCCAAAGCAACTTATATTTTGGCTTGTAATCGGTGATCATGGGGTGATCCAGAAATAAACTCCAGACTTCAAAGAGCCAGAGAGTTCAGAGCTGCTCTGCAGTTTATCAGCACACACAGACGGGAGAGAAATGCATCCAAGGGGATTTTCTGAATTAAGATTTCACCAAGAAAAATAACTCTGGGTAAACTTTCCTACAGAAAAAAACAAGGTAATGCATTTATACTTGCTTTATATGTATTGAAATATGTTTACATTATACATAGTTGTTGCTCTCTCCAAATGTTGCATTGCACTGAATTAGGCACAGAGAGATAGGACACATAATAGTATCTTGGAAAACAGAGGACTTTGCGAGCAGAATTTATTTCGATTGCTAAAATATAAACATGTAGTTTATGGGTCTCCACCCCCCACTCACATATGCAGACATATGGATGGAATGTTTTATGCCTTGTCTTTCAAAATGTAATATGCCATGCTGGTAGATGTTAACGTGGGAAGCTTAACGGTGTGATTTTATGAACACTTTCCTCTGAGTAAGCCCCACTGAATAGACCCAAGAAGGAGTCTGCATAGAACTGCTTAGGATTGCTCTCATTTAGTGCCATCCTGTGCAAAGTTGTATCCAATGGGCTCTGAAGGATATTAACT
>NW_015181309.1:0-3151 GCF_001447785.1 Gekko japonicus
TTAATCGCTTTGCTCCTTTGGCAGAGACTTCAGTTGATCTGATTATACATGGGGATGTCTTTGACTCTGGATGGGCATGAATTGGGAAAATGTGGTTCCTATTGGTTCGTTGTTTGTGGCATGCGCAGTTTGCGAACCACAGACTGTCACAAACTTTCTGACATTAGATGAACTGGTTTGGTTTGTGAGATTTATGATGTGGTAGAAACCTCCCCCCCACAGCCTACTAGATACATGAAACTCACAGGGGATCTCCAGCTGACTCTCCAGCTGATTTGCCCACCAGGTTTGGTAGCAAGTGGATTTACACGGCCCAAGTTACAGCCTCCTAAAGAACATGCCCCCATCCTCTACTGTTTCCATTGGAGGGGGGGGGAACAGCAAAAAAGCTAGGACAATAAAAGCCCAGAAGAACAGAATCAAAGTCCACGCGAGTCTATGCAGTAGAAACTTAAAATGGGGGGCATTTTTGCAAGTCCAGCAGAACCAGTGTCACTGTGGCACTGCAAACCCAACAGAACTAAGGTCAAGCCAGGAAAGTGCTTTGGGGGAAAATGTCAGACACAGGTTCAAAAGTGTATAGAATGGACCCCCCTGAAAGCGACAAACACCAAAAAACACACAGGACGCCTCACCTTGCGACCTGCTTCTCTACAATCTCTCCAAGTTGGGTATGGATTACATTTCTGGGGTCCCAGTTACAGACAACCAGATGGTCTGCCCAGTGCTTTCTCTGGAAAGGACAGCTGCAATTACAGGAGTCTATGGAACTGCACAGGAACAAGCCAGTGACACCAAACTCACAGGGAAACTTAACCTGGATAGACCCCACACCCAGGCAGACACTGGAAGCAAGGCTAGCCCCCCCCATGCTCACAACCCCCCCAAGCCCCCAAAGGCAGGTTCCGAAGGACAGAAAGGTAGGCATTCCCAGAGTTTCGACAGGGGCTCCCCAAAGTTACTCATGATAGGTTGGTGGGCACCCCAGCCCCACCATACCACTGGAAATCAGAGTTTTCCACTTAAAGTGATTAGGGATGCCAGCCACAACAGAAAGGCAGACATCCAACAGGGGATCCCCAAAGTAACCTCATGACAGCTTGGCAGGCACTCCAGCCCTGCTAGACCAGAGGATATCAGAGTTTCTCACTTAGAGTGATTAGTTGCCAGCCATGACAGAAAGGCAGACATCTGACAGAGGGTCGCCAAAGTAAGACCATGACAGTTTGGCAGACGCCCCAGCCCCACCAGACCAGTGGAAATCAGAGTTTTCCACTTAAAGTGATCATGAGGTAGGTGTTGTGTTCTGATGTAGACGTTGTTTCATGAGGTAGGTGTTGTGTAAGGGAGCCCATCCCCACCCAGCAGAGGCAGACATACTCCCACCCAAGCACCAAGGGTGCAACCCACAGGCCACCTGCCAGATCACCCAGAGAGGAGGAGGAATGGGGGACATGCAGGCAGACAACAGAAGGCCTGGATCTTACCCTGTGAGGTCCAGAGAGGAGTAGCCCAGCAGGGGGAGGCTGACCAACTTGTCCACCCTGGCCAGGTTCAGGCAGGAACAATGGGGACTGAGAATGTTTCTGAGGTGGGAGAACGTCTGCTCACTCTGGACACTGGTGGGAGAGCAGGAGAGGAGACTCGTAGACACACAAGAGTGGTTGGGCCAGATGGCAGCCTTGCATGACCAGTACTCCAGGGGATCAGCGGAAGTGGGCTGAGGGGAAATCAGTGAGGTACTCCCTCACCATCACCTCTGCTGAATCCTCCACCATCGCACACCTGGCAGTCCTGCCTCTGCTGACCTGCCAGTTCCCCACTGATAACCAGTAGCGAGGCTTCTCCTTGGTTGGTGGTTAAGAGCAGCGGACTATAATTTGGAGAACCAGGTTTGACTCCCAACTTCTCCACATGAAGCTAGCAGGGTGACCTTGGGTCAGTCACAGTTCTCTCAGAGCTCTCTCAGCCCCACCTACCTCACAGGGTGTCTGTTGTAGGGAGAAAAGAGCAGGGTATAAAAACCAATTCTTCTTGGGCTCCACTCCCCCCCCCCCAGCCTCTTCCACCCACTGTTCCTTCTGGTCATGTCTGCTGGCCTGTAGACTCCACACTTCCATTGTATGTGTGCTGCATTCTGGAGAGCAATGCTGCCTTTTATCCAGGGGTCATAGATACAGGCCAGCTTCCTTGCAGAGAAAATGCAATCTGTTGGTGATGCCCACCTGCAACCTCTGTGCCAAGGCCCTTACCTGTGGGAGAATAGGTGCCCCCTCAAGGCCTAACTGCAGTGCAGAGGCCAACACCTGGTCCAGCCCTCGAATCAGGGGGATGACTTACCTCAGGCTGGCCACATGGTTGCAGAGCATGTTGGTGGTGTCCTGGAAGGGAAGGGCTTGAGGACATGCACCATTTGAGAGAGAGTTAGCCAGAATTCCTCTTCCCTGTGCAGGATAGTAATGGAAGAGATGACATCCTGCACTGTGCTCTTCTGCTGCACCAAACACGCAATCATGGCATAGGTTGAGTTTCAGCAGGTGACTAAGTCCAGGAGGAGCCAGTGTTCAGGCCCCCACCTCTCACACAGCAGATGGCAGACTTGATACTGTGCTAGAGATGGGTGGCCAGGTGCCAGCAGATATCAAACAAGGACCACATCTCAAGGGTGGCAGCATCCCATGTGACCCTAACAGTGCTCCCCAGCCCCAGAGCATCCCTCACCATATGGTGAAGCATTTGGGCCAGGCAGACAATGCCCTTGAGGCACAAAGCCTTCACTGCTGCCAGCATGTTGGCACTGGAATCCGTGACCATGTAACCACAGGTGATGTTGCTATCACCCACCTACTCTTTCAGGCTGCTCTGAATCATGGCAACAATGTTTTGTGTTGTGTGGTCTGCACTGATCCCCTGTGCAGGGAGCAAAACCACTTTCTAGCCTGGTGGCAGGACTGTCCCCTCATGCGGCTTGGGTCGTGCCCTGACAGTACAAACACAGACATCCCCACTGGGTCCCCAGCTGAAACACCCAGTAACTAAGCCCTTCTGCTAGATGTGAGCAGGGACATGGGGTTGCTCAAAGACTTGTCCACCTAACTCCCCCTAACCCCAGCAGGGGAAGGAGAGGGAGCGGTGGCGCAGGCAGTACAAC
>NW_015181310.1:0-4482 GCF_001447785.1 Gekko japonicus
TGGGTTCATACAGCACCCCCTGAAACTTAGGAGCCAATAAGCAATTCATGTGGAGTGCGGGGAACTGGTTAACGGTTCAGAGGTGAGCGTGGAGGCAACAGAGGTTTCGCAGGGAAGTGAAGTGCACGCAAGGCCAACGGCTAGATAAGAGGCAGAAGAGAGAAGCAGCTGCAGAGCATTACACATTCCCGTTGTTGTTCAGTTGCACAGTCGAGTCTCGAGTCCGACTCTTCGCGACCCCATGGACCAGATCATGCCAGGCCTTCCTGTCTTCCGCCGTCCTCTGAAGTTGGCTCAACTTCATGTTCGTTGCATCTATGACACTGTCTAACCATCTCATCCTTTGCCGTCCCCGTCTTCTTTGACCTTCAATCTTTCCCAGCATCAGGGTCTTCTCCAGTGAGTGCTCCCTTCTCATTGGGTGGCCAAAGACACATTCCAGAGTCAGGGGGAAAAAACCCATGGCGGGACTACCCGACAGCAACCTGAAGACCACAAGTGGACCACAGTTAGGTTAGAGCTGGGAAACACCAACTAGCCCAAGGTTGGCTTCCTGGCATCGCAGGGATGCTCTGGTCCAACACCCAAACCACGGCACCATCTTGGCTTCCACTGTAAATGTGTATGAGTTCTGTCTTAACGACCCCCACGGTTTAATATTTTGTACCATTTATTGTACCTCTGAAACCCAGAACCAGGGGGCAACATCAGGGGAAGGGTTCAGCCTCTCTGCCCTGTTGTTGCCTTCCAGAGGAACTGGTCAGCCACTGTGGGAGGCTCAAGTGGTTAAGACGATGAACTGCAGATCAGAAGGTCGGTAGTTCAGCAGTTTGAGACCCGAGTGCCGCATGACGGAGCGAGCTCCCGTCTCTGGCCCCAGCCCCTGCCAACCTAGCAGTTTGAAAGAAAGAAATTGCAAGTAGATAAATAGGTACCGCTTCAGTGGGAAGGGAACAGCGTTCCGTGAGCCTTGGCGTCTAGACAGGCTGGCCACATGACCACGGAAAAAGCCTTCGGACAGCGCTGGCTCTTCGGCTTGGAAACGGAGATGAGCAGCGCATCCCTAGAGTCAGATTCGACTGGGTTTCCATTTACCATTTATTTATTTACATAATTTATTTCATTGTACTTCATTCATACACTGTATAAATTTCAGGACGGGCAAAAGGAAATGCTTCTTTACACAGGGAGTGATTAAAATGTGGAATTTGCTGCTGGAGGATATCATGATGGCCATAGAAATAAACAGCTTTAAAAGGGGATTAGACGGATTCATGAACGTCGGGTGTGTTAGTGGCTGCTAGCCATGGGGACTGAGGAGAACCTCAACGTTCAGAAGCACTAAACCTCTGAAACCTAGAACTGGGAGGCAACATCAGAGGAAGGCCTCAGCCTCTCTGCCCTGTTGTTGGCCCTCCAGAGGAACTGGTCGGCCATTGTGGGAGACAGGATGCTGGACTAGATGGACCCTCACTGGTCTGATCCAGCAGGGCTCTTCTCATGTTCTTATGTGTAATCCATCTTGAGTCTCAGCAAGAAAGGTGGACTGTAAATATAACAACAATAACAACAACAACACTGCCTTTCTCCCCAATGCGGCTTACATCCATCTCCTCTCTTCCATTTTATCCCCACACTAACCCTGTGAGGTAGTTAGACTGAGAGAGTGTGACCAGCCGAAGGTCACCCAGTGAGCTTCCATGGCAGCCCAGGAAATGGAACCCGGGACTCCCAGATCCTAGTTGGACACTTTAACCACCAGGGATCATTTCCTAGAAAAAGAGGTGCAGGAGCTCATTTGCATAACTCATTTGCATACAACACACCCCCTGACAAAGGGCAGGCATGTGAGCATTGGGCAGGGAACCCGGGCATGTTTAGAATGCCTTTCTCTCCCTTCCCCATCTGGGTAAGGGTGAGAAAGGCATTTAAATCCCCTGTCCAGGGGCTTCCTTGGCCTGTCCGCCTGTGCAGGCGGGCCAGGAATGGTGGGGGTGGGGGGGGGAGGGATGGTGGCACAGTTCACGTATATACCTTGTTATTTTGTTCGACGTGTTACCCTTTTTTCCGCTCCGGCAGGAAATGACCCCTGCTAACCACTATACCACACCAGTTCACGTATATACCTTGTTATTTTGTTCGACGTGTTACCCTTTTTTCCGCTCCGGCAGGAAATGACCCCTGCTAACCACTATACCACACCAGTTCACGTATATACCTTGTTATTTTGTTCGACGTGTTACCCTTTTTTCCAGCATGCTTCTGCAAAAGCTGTGAGCTCTCTCCGAGGCAATAGTTCTTGAGCCTTCCCAGCAGCGTCATCTGGACCAAGCAGTACATCGCCTTTTAATTTGTTTTGCTTCCCTGTAGCTCCCAACATAACATTCTGGTTTCCCAAAGGAAGGACGGCACTTATTTCCAGGGAACCCAAGAGGGCACTTGCTTCCTTGTACCTTGTATAGTCGCTTTTAATCTTTTTGTGCCTCGAGAGAACAACATATTATCCCCTTCCCCCAAAACTGCAACCCCCCAGCATTTGAAAGGCAATTACAAGCTGCAGATCCCTCCTCCCGGGAAGTTATAATACAAAAACCCAGAGGATGTCAGATCCTGCAGTCTCTCTTGCTTCTCTGTCCCGACCCGGGCACCGTCTGTCCTTTTTTCGGCACTCACCAATTTCCTGTAATTCTCCGAGTTCTCATCTTTTCGCTGCTGTGTGATTTCTGACTTTGTCATACAGTATTTATGAGGAAAAGGAACACTGGAGGGGAAGAAAAAGATTATAGTGACAAGAAATCGGCTCTCAGCACCTGAGCAATGTCTGTAATACATTCTTGTCCAGAAATAATATTGGGATAATTGTGTAGGTGTATAAATTTGTCTTCTGTTGGGTCACCCAGAGCAATTTTTTTTTGGTTGGAAAGCAACAAATGAGATTATAAATAAATCAAATACCCTGGATCCTTCTGAGGCCGTGTTTGAAGGGCAGAAAAGGAAATGGCTTGAATAGGGATGTCATTTCCTGCAGGAGCGCACAGGAGCGGAGCTCCGGCAGTAAAGAGCCCAGGGGGGCGGGCACATGCAACAAGCCCTGCTCCCAGCAGCCCTCAGTCAGAGCAAGATGCAGCCAGGTATGTCGCAGAGCCACCCCCCAGCCCAAAACAGTCCAGTGGCACCTTTAAGACCAAGTTTTATTCAGGTACAAGCTCTCCCTCCTCTGCGAGGACAGATCTGCACGCCCCCCCCGCCCAATAGCTAGCAATCCAGAACAGTCCAGTGGAGCCTGAGCGGTGGGTGTTGCCTTCTGACACACTTCCGGTGATGTCAGGGTGTGTGGCATATGCAAATAAGTCATGCTAATGAGCCCCTGCACCTCTTTTTCTACGAAATGACCCCTGGTTATTCTCCACTGTATTTTTGTTTGCTGTGTAATCTTCTTCCATGGTTCTCCCCGGTTGTAACCTCCCGGTGGGACCTGGAGATCTCCTGGAATTACAACTGATCCTCAGACTACAGAGATCAGTCCCCCTGAAAGAAATGGCCGCTTTGGAGCATGGAGTCGATGGCATTACACCCCGCTGAGGTCCCTCCACTCCCCACCCCGTCCTCTCTGTGTTCTGCCCCCAAATTGCCAGAAATTTCCAGAACCCATAGGTAGCAATCCAAAAATATGGGGAAAGGAAATTGGACACACAGAGAGGGCTTTCTCCAAGCCCACATACCGCAGCAGGGTATAATTTTTGTTGTTGTTCAGTCGCACAGTTAAGTCCGACTCTTTGCGACCCCATGGAACAAATCACGCCAGGCCTTCCGGTCTTCCGCCGTCCTCTGAAATTTGCTCAACTTCATGTTTGTTGCATCTATGACACTGTCTAACCATCTCATCCTTTGCCGTCCCCGTCTTCTTTGACCTTCAGTCTTTCCCAGCATCAGGGTCTTCTCCTGGCCTTCCAGGGAACAGTCAGGGTTGAATGATTTGATTTGATGGACCAAGGGTCTTATTCAGACTGTGGTCACACACACTAAATTATCCACTTTCAATCCACCTTCATTGCACTTTCCAACTGGATTTTGCCAGTTCACACAGTAAAAATCCAGTCTGAAAGTGGACTGAAAGTGGATTAATGTGTGTGACTGTAGCCACAGTATAGGGCAGCCTCAAATGTTGGCAGGTTGCTTCATTGTATTCCTTTGCTATATTCCTCCATTGTATTTTTAGTGCTCTGTGCTTGAATTTGGCTCACAATTGTATGTGCACGGCCAAATGAGATGTATTGTTCAGTTCAACTCCAAAAGGACAGCAGTGTCTCAACTGAACTAGCAATTAGGATATTATTTCTTCCTTTGATAATATTGTGTTGTATCCAGTGTTTCCTCTAGGCTTAGTCAGTGTGAGCTAGCTCACAGTGTTTTAGCCTCCATCTCACACATTGTTGTCTTCGCTCAGGAAGAGCTGCTCCCTCTAAGCTGAGTTAGTGTGAG
>NW_015181311.1:0-3106 GCF_001447785.1 Gekko japonicus
CTGCTGGAGCAGCCTCACTAGGCAGAGACGTGGGGGGAGAGATGTGGGGGATGGGGAGGGGTGGCCGGGGCTCCTGGGGCGCCGCGGATCTCCAAAGGAAGATGATGTGAATGTTTCAGATCTTTAAAGAGGAGACAAGGTAGTACTTGGCAATGTCTATAGAAAAATGACAGTGGTTTAAAGAGACTAGACAATTGTAGGAGAAAATGCACACAAAAAGGACAACTGTAGAAGGACTCTGTGTGCATTTAAAGGCTAATGCTAGCAGGCTCCAAGCCAAGATCCAGGCACTGGAGTACTTCAGCACTAAATAGAGAATATGGATATTGTGGATACTTGAGAAACCTGGCACTATAGAGAGACACAGTGAGGTGTGAACTCTCTGTATAAATTCTATAGAAAAATCTCAGAAGAGTATATTGCGGGGTAGGGCAACAAAAGCATACGGTCCAACAAACTCAGAAACATAAGAGGAATAAACTTTTCCACATTATTGGGGATTATCAAACATTAAATTTAAAGTAGTATAAGGATGTTGTTTATATTATCTTCCCCCACTCACAAATTCTGAAGGTAGTCTTGATATTGAGATGGAAAGACAGCCAACTGAACTATTACACTAATAGGCAGGGCTGCTGAGAGAGGAGGACATCAGTGAACAAAATTCTGAGGGTCCATGTCATCCTAGGGGGCCAAGAAAGGTATTGGTGGGAATAGGACTAACACCTATTAGAATCAAGAAATGTGTATGTTTTCTAAATGTAAGGGAAGCAGATGTGGAGGAGCTGAGGAAATCCTTGGGGTGCTAGGGTAGCTCTTGTCAACCCTGCTAATTAACAATTTCAGCTACTTTCACAGTAAGTGTAAATTCAGGCTACAAAGAGACTACATTTCTAAGCACAACAAACAACTGTGCCTTGGAACAGTTGGTCATAAAACAGCTAAGGAAAGGGAACCCTGGACTTTCTTCAGGATGGAGCTGTTGATCTGGTGAACCATACAAGTGCCCAACCAATGGGAGGGGGATATAGATATACATACATACATGCATATGTGTGTGTGTGTATATATATGTACACACACACACACCTCTCTCTCTCCCTCCCCCCCAGTTTGAATCCTCACTCTACCATGAAAGCTTGTTGAGGGAACTTGGACAAGTTGTATATTCTCAGCCTAACCTACCTCATAACGCTGCTGTTATAACATTCTCCCCTTCTCTATTCTGTCATAAGACACTCCCCACTGGGGAGGAAGAGACAATATATGTGTACAGAGTCACAAAACCAATACAGTCACATTTAAGCTACTGAGGAGTGAGGAGATTTGATTTTAGAAGATTCAAGTTCAAATCTTTTCACAATTATCTATCACAAAAGCTACCAACAAATTCAGGATAGGAGTGCAGCCAATAATCAGAGTCAAGAAAATTAGAAAAGGCAAAGTGGTTTCCTTTTAAAAACAGAAGTCTTGCATGTCAGGAGAACAAATACCACAGATTTTGGCAAAAGAAAACTAAGTTGACCATAAGGTAAACAAAGTATATGAGAAGCCCATTGCTGGTACATGCAGACGAACAATTAAAAAATGCTTGTAATGCATCATAAGCAAGAAACCAATCTATGACATCAAAGTTGTGAAATAATTGTTGAAATGAGAAGTTATATTATTTGTGTTGTGACTGTCATTGCATAAGAAGCAATGGGTCAGGTACTCATGCATGAACTGCGGGGGGGTAGAGAATAGTATGCAGATATTGCTGGTTCGGTAGATATTATATGCTTGAATTGTTTTTGACAAAATTCCCCTCTCCCCCAAGCTTCTGAGTAAAGTTGGCAGTCATGGGATAACAGCAGGGTCCTGTCACTGACTGGTAACTGGATTTAAAGACAAGGTAGTGGAAAGTAAGGATAAAAAGGACAGTTGGAAGGGTCCTTCAGAGCCCCATGCTGGGATTTAGTCATATATAGTCATAGAGGCTGAGGGGGGAAAGCAAAAGAGCCAAATTTGTGGATGACATTAAATTATTCGAACTGATGAAAAGCCAAGCAGACTAGAATGGACAGCAAAATAGCATATGAGATTCACTGTAAATATAAAGTGATGAACACTGGGGTGAAAAAAAATACCTTGATGGCCCTGAGGAGGTCAAAAAGGCAAGGTATAAACAAAAATCCTGCCACAGCTTGGACTCATGGCTGACAGCTTGATTCAGTATGCAACAGCAGTGAACAAGGAAAATCCCATGCTAATTATTAAAAAGCAGATTTAAAATGAAATTGCCTGTATTGTGATATATGTTTATATAAATTTATAGTACTGCTATATTTGGAATACTGATACAGTTTCAGTTTATCTGTAAAACAAATGCTGTAGAGATGATAACATAGAAACCAGTCAAAATGATAAAGGGGTTACTTTCCCCTATGAGCAAAGGCAAACACATTGGATGTTTTTGTTTAGTTAAATGACCCGATGGAAACTGACTTTTTTTAGAAATTAAGATTTTTTAATAAAATTTTCTTCTTCTATATGAAAGAAAATAGGAGCCTCTCTTAACACATCTGGGTAATTATATTCTGTTATGAATGGGGATTTCCCAAAGCTCACTGGGGTCCATTATTTTACCATGTGGCTAATGAAATTTGTTTCCAACTTGTAATTGCTTTTTAGCCACATTGAGCCTAGCAAGATAAAGTGGGATATAAGTATTTTAAATAAATAAAACTCAATTCCAGTTGAGCTCATTTTCATATGTGGAATACTCCTAGATTCTTCACAACTGAGTAACAGTGTGCTCATTTTACTTAAAGTTCTCACAAAGTGTTCTGTATTTTTATACAGAATTGGAATGTAATCATTCAGGACCAATATTTGGCCTTTCAAACAACAATCAGGCTACAATCATACTCCAGTTTTCACTAAGAAACATGGCAATAAACCATGTTTTGATTACACAACATAAATGTGGTGCTCAAATTGGAACAGTAGCTACAAATTTCTGATATAACTTCACTCCCAAGAGTCAAGCACTTCAGTTTATTCTAACTCCCAGCAAAGAAAAGCAAGCTTTGAATATCACACACTTAATAAAGATTTGTGCAAT
>NW_015181312.1:0-3364 GCF_001447785.1 Gekko japonicus
AAACCCAGTTCTCTCAGATTACAGTCCGCGCACGTATACACCAAACTGGCCACGCACAGCCACCAGTCACCACACAGCGCCCACTCCTGCATTTCTTATAAACATGAGTTGATTCTCGCCAACATTTGTCTCCCATGCATGGTGGCCACCCACAATCCTCTTGTGTTCGTTTAGGGGGGGCACTTACAGCTGATCATCGATACTTTGTACAGATTCACCCATTCGGCCCAAGAGATAAGTTACCTAAGTGCTTTCCTTGAACCCCAGCTACTAGGAGTGCCAATTCTGGATTCAGAAATACATGGGAGATTTGAGGGTGGAGCCTGGGAGAACCTCAGGCTCGTAGCCAGGAATTTCTAAGCCAGGGGGCATTTTAATTCATTGGAGGGCACTGGCTAAATCAATTCAAGGTAACTCACGTACTTCAGCCACCCCCAGAGAGGTGCAGTGCAAAGGGAAGGCAAGGAGAAGGGGTGGCGCATGGGGAGTTCATGGCGGCCGCCTCATCTTGCCAGAGAGTCAGGGGAGGGGGCCTGGACTGAAAAGAAGTTGGGGGAGCTGGGCAGGAAGTTGGGGAGGCTAGGCCCCGAAATGCCCCACTGTAACTACGGGCCTGATGGAGTTTAGAGAGGGACCTTGGTAGGTATGATGCCATGCAGTCCACCTACCAAAGCAGCCATTTTCTCCAGGAGAAGATGGAATACATCTTTCAGGGCTCTTTTTGTAGCAGGAACTCTTTTGCATATTAGGCGATGCACCCCTAATGTAACCAATCCTCCAAGAGCTTACAGAGCTCTTCTTACAGGGGCTACTGTAAGCTCTTGGAGGATTGGCTACATTAGGGGCGTGTCGCCCAGGGCAGTTTTTTAGCAGGAACTCATTTGCATATTAGGCGACACACCCCTAATGTAGCCAATCCTCCAAGAGCTTACAGAGCTCTTCTCACAGGGGCTACTGTAAGCTTTTGGAGGATTGGCTACGTTAGGGGTATGTCGCCCAGGGCAGTTTTTTTAGCAGGAACTCATTTGCATATTAGGCGACACACCCCTAATGTAGCCAATCCTCCAAGAGCTTACAGAGCTCTTCTCACAGGGGCTACTGTAAGCTTTTGGAGGATTGGCTACGTTAGGGGTATGTCGCCCAGGGCAGTTTTTTTAGCAGGAACTCATTTGCATATTAGGCGACACACCCCTAATGTAGCCAATCCTCTAAGAGCTTACAGAGCTCTTCTCACAGGGGCTACTGTAAGCTTTTGAAGGATTGGCTACGTTAGGGGTATGTCGCCCAGGGCAGTTTTTTTAGCAGGAACTCATTTGCATATTAGGCGACACACCCCTAATGTAGCCAATCCTCCAAGAGCTTACAGAGCTCTTCTCACAGGGGCTACTGTAAGCTCTTGGAGGATTGGCTATGTTAGGGGTGTGTCGCCTAATATGCAAAGGAATTCCTGCAACAAATAGAGCCCCGATAAATATTAAATAAATAAGCTATTCATGTAGAGCCGCTGTAGGTTAGCAACCCTACCGACTACCCTTTACCACAGAGTGACATTCCACTTCTGCGCTCCCAAATCACCCTTCCCATGTCTTGCACATCGTACCGAACTGAGGGTATGTCTACCTAGGTGCGCAGGACTTATTTTTAATTAAGACATTCCCATAGATATCCTGGAGGACGTAAAGCCCTGAGCTGATCCATGCCTTGGCATGGATGTTGAAGTCCCCAGAAAGAAAAACATACTTGGAGACCTCCAACACTGTGGACGCAATCAGCTCTGCCAACAAAGGTAGGGACGATTGCTAGGCAGAAAGGTAGGGACCCACAGAGCCCCTCCGGCAGCATATACCAAGCAAACCTTGATAACAGTTGATCAGAATGCTGGGTGAGGGGGAAAGAGGATTCACTAGTGGTTGTAGCTCCCTATCAGTCTTGCTGAGTACTTTTTTCTCGGTGAGTATTGTGTGTGCACGCGCTTGCAAGCCTGGAACTCATGACGATTTCTGGTAACCGCTAGTGGGGCTAGGATGTTTGAGAGAGGTGGTTTACTGCTGTCTGCTTCTGCATCCTGGCCCTGGTATCATCCTGGCCCTGGCAGTCTTGCAGAGTAAAAGTAAAGGTAAAGGTTCCCTTGCTCGAAAGCCAGTCGAATCCGACTCTAGGGTTGCGGTGCTCATCTCCGTTTCAAAGCCGAAGAGCCAGCGCTGTCCGAAGATGTTTCCGTGGTCTGTGGCCGGCATGACTAAACACCAAGGCGCACGGAGCGCTGTTATGTTCCCACCGAAGTGGTCCCTATTTATCTACTTGCAATTTCTTGCTTTCGAACTGCTAGGTTGGCAGGAGCTAGAACTAGAGACAGGAGCTCACTCTGTCTTGCGGCACACTCGGGTCTCGAACTGCTGAGCTACCGACCTTCCACAGCCTACAGTTCAGCGTCTTAACCACTTGAGCCACCACAGCTCCTATTTCTTGCAGAGTACTTTTGACCTAAAAGGAAAGATAAGAGAAGATTGACACAATTAACATGTAATCTGTAGTCTGGCGTGATAGCATGATTCACTTCTCACTGCTGCATCGGCCCACAGTTCTGGGTTTTGATTTCACTTTTCACTTGTCTAAACTGTGAGCCCCTGGTGGTTCCTTTTTTTTTGGCACCTTTTCCCATACGCTCACTCTTTTTTTCACTGCGCATTTTTAAATGTTCAACAATAAATCAGCATTATATGTATACCTAGAAGGGATAAACATTTGGTGTAGAGCCAGTTTGGTGTAGTGGTTAAATGTGAGGACTCTAATCTGGGAGACCCGGGTTTGATTCCCCACTCCTTCACTTGCAGCTGCTGGATGACCTTGGGCAAGTCATAGTTCTCACAGAGGTGTTCTTGAAAAAGCAGCTCTCAAAAGAGCTCTCTCAGCCCCTCCTACCTCAGAGGGTGTCTGTTGTGGGGAGGGGAAGGGAAAGGAGTTTGTAAGGCGCTCTGAGACTCCTTTGGGTAGTGAAGGGCGGGGTATAAATCCAATCTCTTCTTCTCTTCTTGTGCATAAGTATTTTATAAATTGCATACAGAAATGCTTGAGATACATACACCGTACAAACAGATCTACAAAATCATTTACAAAGTCAGGAACCAAATCCAGTAACAAATGGACACAGAGAGAAACAAAATAGGGCCATTCGTTTTGGGTGTTTTCATTTTGAACCCATGCTGCAACCTCCTGTGTTATACAGTCGGAAGCTAAACGTTGGAGGAAGTGCTTTGCCCCTGTCCCAACGCTGCTAAAACCTGCAAGGGACGATCAGGTAGATTTTGCTGCCATCTTATTGTGGCCCCATTGGGCTATGCTCCCTCTAAGCTCTGGAGTCTTG
>NW_015181313.1:0-3126 GCF_001447785.1 Gekko japonicus
GATTTTCCTTGTTCCACTGCTGGTATGAGAATACTGATCTTGCTAATGGCTTTACTTGGCATAAGGCAGCTTCATCAGTCCAAGTCTTTTATCGGGGAAGAAAATATTAATCTGCGTGGTATGGGTAAAGGCCATGGGTCGGCTGAACTCTCTTTAAAGGCTATGAAAGTATCTGGGATGAAGAGCTTTTAAGTGGAGAAGTAAGACTGTTGGGCTCAGTGGCAATATAATAATCAAGATTGTCTGGCAGCCAGAAGTTCTAGCTCTTTAGTGTTATGCACCACCAGGTGGCGAGCTAGATTTGTTTTTAAGGCAAGAGATGTTTCAGAGGTGGTTTGCCATCGCTTGCCTCTGCGTCACACCCCTGGTATTCCTTGGAGATCTCCCTTCCAAATGCTAGCCAAGGATCACCCTGCTGAGCTTCCGAGATCTGACAGGGCAGCATGAACCACAGGGATGGGTTGTGGCTCAGTGCTAGAGAATCTGCTTGGCACGTAGAAGGTCCCAGGTCCAATCCCTGGCATATCCAGTTAAAAAGATCAGCTAGAAGGTGATGTGAATGACTTCAGACTGAGACTCTGGACAGCCACTGCCAGTCTGAATAGACAATACTGGCCTTGATGGACTAATAGTCTCGATTCAGGGTAAGGCAGCTTCATGCGTTCAACCAAGCACATTGCACACTGTCATGCCTGCGCCGCCCCTGTGAGGGTGAGCCACTGGTCGCCATGCTGCCCCGGCGACGCGGAACATGTAGTCAGGGCCTTTCTATAGTAGGGTTTCCCTGCCCGCACAAGAGGGGGAGGGAGGAACTGCAGATTCCGATTCTGTGCGGCCTCTTCTGCCGGCTTCCATGCCGTAGGGTTTGGAGCAATGCAGGACCACCCCCGAGCTGCGCCCTGGCTCTGCATCTTCCGCTTCTCGAATAGCAAACAGGAGGGGGTCAACCAGGAGATCCCAGGCACTAGGATCGTCGCAGGAGACTTTCCTTAACATCCCTTTTAGGGTCTGATTCATCCACTCCACTAAACCATTGGTTTGAGGGTGATGGATAGTCGTAAACAGCTGGCGTATATGGAGAACCTCACACACCTGCCTCATCAGCCATGCAGTGAATGGGGAGCCTCGATCTGTCAGTATTTCTCGAGGAAGTCCCATGTGGGAAAACAGATGCATCAAGGTGCGGCCGATACCCGCACTCTTGAGGCTAGGGAGCGGTATGGCTTCGGGGGAACGGGTGGCACAATCCATGATTACCAGGATGTACCGGGCCCCCCTTGGGGGCAACGGACCCACAAAGTCTATGGCTATCTTGTCAAAGGGTGCCCCTACTACTGTTATCAGGGACAAGGGGGCCTTGGGCGCCACCCGGTTTGACATATGCTGACAGATTGGACAGGTTCTGCAAAAACTCAGTACGTCCCGAGCTATCGTGGGCCAGAAGAAATGGGTCAGATCCTGGCCATCGTGCTCTGAAACCCCCGGTGTCCTGCCCATTGGTGATCATGAGCCCATTCCACAGCCTCCTCCCGGTACTCTGCTGGGATTAGGAGCTGGTCAATCGGGCCCATCCTCCCCTTCTCCCTTCGGTGCCAGAGCCCTCCCGTCTGGGTGACATGGGGTAAGCGACCACCTCGTCAGTGGTTCTTACCGCCACTTGGTCCCACATTTTGGCCAACCCTTCATCCTGGTCCTGGGCCGCTATAAAGGAAGGGTCACCAATCCACCACTTCCAAGGGCCTGCCAGCGGATCTGGAGTAAGGGACGAGCCAGCCTCAGTGCTTCCTGCCTCTTGGTCCTCCTCGAGGTCTTCCTCGTCTCCCATGGCCTCCTCTTCTGCCTCCATGGCTACGCCTTCCCGGGCTCGTCCACCTTCATGGTACTGTTGGATGGCCTCTAATATACCAGGGGCATCTCTCCCCAACAACACTTTGCAGGGTAACTGTGGCATCCGGGCCAGGTGGACCTCTGCCCGTCTCCCCAAGTACTGTAGGGGTACCGCTACCACAGGACATCACTCGGCATGTCCGTGAAAGCACACTATCATTGCCCAATGGCTGATCGGTAGTACCGGAGGAAGTAAGCTCATTAGGATCATTGATATGGAGCTGCCACTGTCCAGCAAGGCCTCCCAGCAGTTACCATTGAGTTCCACCAGCACCGTCCATGCCGGAGACTTCTTGCAGCAAATAATCCTCACCTAGATCACATTCCATTAGCGGACATTCCTGTTTTAGGTGGCCCTATTGTCCACAGGTGTAACAGGGTCCAGCGTCGGCAGGCCCTGGAACCTCTGGTGGTCTAGGGTCTAGCTTGCCTTTCTCGCCTCCCCCTTCGCCACGAGCTGCTCCTGGTAGGTTTCCTGGGGGAGCTCAGGAGATGAACAGAGGTGGGGCGGTATGGGCCATGCCTAGTCAGGCTCTTCCCCCCTGATTGGGACCGACACTGGGCTGCCCCCCTCCCGATGCGGCGCCTCCTCGCCCTCCTTGGCCTAGGCTCTGACCGGGACGAGAGACCTCCGTCTTCCTGGGAGGTTCTCGGCCCTCTGCCACTTGGTAGTTCTCCCACAATTCCTGCACCTCCTTTAACTAAGTAGGGCGCCAACAGGACACCCAGTGATGAATTAGCCCTGGCATTATCTGGAGGAGTTGCTCGATAATCACCAATTCCACTATCCGCTTGCCATTGTCCTCCCCCCGGTAAAGGGTTTGATGCCGAGGCTTGTGACTCCACCCATCCTTCCGGCTTCGCAGTTCAGCCTCGGCGTGCCATCCACATTGCGGCCTCTGTGTCAGCTGTCACCACTTGTTCCCGATTCCGCACGGCCCCTTCTGCCGGCTTCCATGCTGTAGGGTTTGGAGCAATGCGGGTCCGCCCCTGAGCTGTGCCCTGGCTCTGCATCTTCTGCTGCTCCCTTGGGGACTCCTCATCACTGCCTCCGACTCCGCTGCTGTCTCTGGTCTCCTCCGCAGCTACCTCTCGTGCGTTCGGTCCTCCTCCAGGCTCCTCGTCCCTTTCCCTGGTCCTCCGGGTGAGTACGGTTATCTGGCTGGCCAGCGGGTTCCCTCCATTTCCCGCTGTGCCTGGGAGCTCCCAATCAAGACCGGGACACACACTGTGGTTCAT
>NW_015181314.1:0-3370 GCF_001447785.1 Gekko japonicus
TGAGGGAAAAGGAGTTGCTTCTGCATTGGTAGCATTCATCTCGTCCCGTCCCAGCCTAGACGCCGCGTGGCTCCTTGCATGAAGAAAATGTCCCGCACCAGCCTCTTCCAGGCTGCCAGCTGCATGCAGTTAACGGTCAGCCAATTCCTCTCGAAACCGGACAGGTCTCAGTCTGTGAGAACTTATAGCTAATAGTTGATGAGGGCTGTAAGATCTATAGATATAGATATCTATATCTTGGACCAACAAGACTTAACATCAAGAGCACTGCACTTTATTTAATGATTCTTTTTATGCTGTTTTAATTGTTTGTAATGGCATTTGCCTTTGTTGTGAGCCGCCCTGAGCCCATTTGGGGAGGGCGGGATATAAATCTAATAAATAAATAAATAGGTTTATCAGCAGCTAATCCTTACAGGGAGTCAGAATTCCCAGAACCCACAAACAGACGCAGAGATTGTGTAGCTAAAGTAAAGATTTCTTTACTAAAGGATCTTCAAACATACAAACCTAAAATCAAGCAATCACACATACACTACAAACCTGTATTTCTAACAGGTTTGAAAGTATAGAGAGGTTTGCATGAGCAGGAAATATCATTGGTTGGGTGATACTTTACCTGTCCGATGAGACGTTTGGATCACGCAGTGAAAAATAAACACAATAAGGGGAAAGGGATCGTGAGTTGACCAGCAACATACGTGGACTGATTTCAAACGGGCCGAGAAAGGGACCAACAAGGTAGGATGGGGCTAGGAGAGAAGAGGCAAAAGCAAGAGAGATAGCAAAGGCACAAGGCTCTCCTTAAATAGCCAACTTTGTGACCTGAGGCACAGTGGCCATGTGGTCACTGGTTCCCAGGAAGTTTGAAACTAACACAATACTAGCACAGGGCAATACAAAAGAAATGACAGTTGGGCAATTTAGATATGATGGTTGGCAGGGGGTGATACCTCTTGGGGAATGGGTTAAGACAAAGGAAAGGGTGCAGGTATCCAATCACATTGCTGGTCTGGTGCTTCACATTAACAATTGGGTGCTAGGCAGAGGTGTTATCTGGATGGGTGGCAGGAAGCCTTAATCACTGTTATTGTATTCAGCTGGGCTACAGTCTTTGTTTGAGAACAACTTGGGGGAGGGGTGGAGAGGAGATTTCTTCATGGCTGCTTGCAGGAACATCTGTCCTCTCTCAAGGCATGCCTTCCCTCTCTGACCTGCTACTGCTTCTGTGTTCTTGGAGTCTATGCCTGACTGGCTGCATCACAGTCTTTGCGCTGGTGCAGGGTTGTAGGGTCAGAAGTCATCTGTAGTCTCTAGGTCCTATCTGACTTGGCATGCTTCTTGGGCACACGGTTTCCCTTTGTCACAGTGTACATTCCAAAGTCCAGCATCAGACACTTCACATGGTCCACAGTTCTGTCCGTTGCCCTGGCACACACTTCTTCACAGTCCAGTAAAGCAGTGGTTATTAAAAGAGTCTTTAATAATGCCATCTGAAATGGCTGCATGGCAACAACACTGTCTCGGGGGAAGAAAAGGGGAAGGAAGAGGCAGGAGAAATTGAATAGGTGGGAATTCTCCTAACAGCACCCATATGCTTGGCGATACATTTCCATTTTACAGGCCCTGCCAAGTCCCACAGGGCCTAGATCTCACTTGGAAGCACATTCCATCAAGCTGGAGCCACAGCTGAGAAGGTTCTGGCTCTAGTTGAAGCCAGGCAAATACTCCTTGGTCCAGGGATCATTGGTGTGTTATTACTCAAAGAGCATAGTGCTCTTTTTTTTTGGGGGGGGGTATACCAGGGGAGGGGGTCCTGAATATACGGTCCCAGACTGTAAAGGGCTTTAAAGGTTAAAACCAACACCTTGAACTTAATCCGGTATTCAATCTGGAGCCAGTGCAGTTGGTGGAGCATCAGTTGGATATTGGCTCTAATAGGGGTTCCTGTAAGGACCTGCACCACCACATTCTGGACCAGTTGAAGTTTCTGGGTCAGCCTCAAGGATAGCCCTAAGTAGAGTGAGTTACATTACTTTAGTCTGGAGATGACTGTTGCATAGGTCACTGTGGCCTGGTCAGGGTGAGATAGGAAGTGTGCCAATTGTCGGACTTGGTGTAGGTAGAAAAATGCCAGTCTGGCCACGTTTGTGATCTGGGTCTCCATTGAAAGGGAGGCATCCAGAATCACACCTAGACTCTTCACCATTGGTACTGGTGTTAAAGGAGCATTGTCCTGGTGGAGTGGCTCTTCAGTCCCTTGCAGAAACCCCCTTTTCTAGCCAGAGGCAGTGCTTACTTCTCTCTCCCCTTCTGCAAGAAGCACCAGCGCCTCTTCTGAGCAGATGTGTCCAAAGGTGCCCTGGAGGAGTCTCTCGGCACTGGCTTGTGCGTGATTGGTGTGTGTTCCCCTTGCCGCCTCCTCCTCCGGACTCCCTGTCTCAGTGTCCCTCTCACTATTGGCCGTCAATGTTTTTTTCCTGACCCCCCTCCCCCGCTGCTTCTGCGCCTTTCCGTCCTCCTTGGCTGGGAGTAGCCGCTAGGAGGGGATTAGCAGTGAAGCGGCTTCAACTCCACCGAGGGAGATAAGAAAAATCCTCCGTTTCTTTCAGGTGGAGGCAGATGCTGGCTTGAAATGCCTCTGATGTCCATGTCCTCTTTTCCTCCTCTGTGCTTAGCATTCTCGCTGGCATTCTTAGCTATTGCTTGGAGCTTGAAACTTGCAGTCAGTGGGTTTCAGGTGGGGCTGCTGTGGTCTGTCTCTCTCTTGCTCTTGCCTTTCATTGAGGCCAGCCATGCAATGGCAACTGCCTCAGCGACAAGGCTAAGAGAGGCTTAAAGGTCATCTAATCCAGCCCTGGCTCACCCATTTCAATCCTGTGAGGAGGAGCCCTTGATTCCTGTTGTAGAGAAACCCTGCCTGCCCTGTTTTGCCCAGTCTGAACTCAACACATTATTTCTCTTGGAGAGATCCCCCTGTCCAGTTTAAACAGATGAAGAAAAAAAAGAACGAAACCTAACAGCACAGCTTGCAATCTTTATTAGTGGAAAGGAGGAAGAGTCCAGTAGCACCTTAATGACTAACACAATTTGTGGAAGGGTATGAGCTTTTCATGATTCACTGCCTACTTCGTCAGATACAGCTAGAATGTGAGTTCATTGGTCTTATCTTGGAGGGTGGAGTGATTTCAGATGCCAAATGACAATAGGAGGCATTGGTAATGAGACAGGAAACTTAGGTCTCACTTCATTCCTGAAAGATGCAAAGTTTATATCTATTGTATCTTGAGTTACATTTTATGGCACGCATGGCCTGGCCCGACAAAGTGACATTTATCGCTCTGGTCCTAGTTACTGCCAGCTTGGCATC
>NW_015181315.1:0-3303 GCF_001447785.1 Gekko japonicus
TTTTTTACAATGTGGCACACACAAGGTCTCGCGATAAATTATATGCACAGGAGGATGCCCTAACGTGGATCGCCCAGGCGAGCCTGATCTTGGAAGCTAAACAGGGTCAAGAGACCACCAAGGAAGCCCAGGTTCATGACTCAGAGGCGGGCAGTGGCCAACCACCTCTGAACGTCTCTTGCCTTGAAAACCCTGCAGGGGTCGCCATAAATTGGCTGCGACTTGATGGCAGCTTCAGCCACCACCCTGCATAATTGTTTTAGTGCGCTAGCATAAATCTGTGCACAGTTCACACTTGGATTACTTGGCAGACATTCACCCCTTATCATTTCCCCAGCTGTCAGACTTCTCCAAGAAGCCCTTTAGTGCCATAAAAATCTTTGCCTGCTGTTCTCTTCACACACAGTTGTCCAAGCATCCCACCTACTCCTCCAAATGTACCTTAACTTGAAGATTTCATTTTCTTTTTTCCAAGAGCCATATTTGGTTCCATACTTTGGATCTAGGGCTGTAAAGTTGCAGACTCCTGCTCTGGAGTCTATGTGGTGGGATTGTCTGACCCCCGTTTTTGTGGGGCACTTCCCTGCCCCTGGCCAGCTGGCTAGTGGGGAGAAATCCTGCCCCCAACTGGACTGAAAGGTGACGTGATGACGTTAACCGGAAGTGATGTCATCACGTCGCCGACAATGCTCTAGTTTTTGGGCAAAACTCTATGGTAAAATCAGCTACAAACCATAGAGTTTTGCCCACAAACTAGTGTCGCCCCTGACGTCGGTGACATGATGCTGTCGATTCCGGGTGATATCATCATGTTGCCTTTCGGGCCTGTTGGGGGGGGGTGTGTGTCCTGGAAAGGACCAAGGATCCCCCTGCCGGCTGCCAGGTACAACCTGGCAACACTACTACGTGGGCTGGGTGTGTATTGAATGCACAGCTGAGGTCAGAGTGACAGAGGTTTGGAAAGTCTAACAGTAGTATCTGAAGAAGTGTGCACACACCCGAATGCATAGGGGCGTCTGTTTGGGGGTGGGGGTTTCCTCCTCCAGCCCGCTGGCCAGCAGAAGTGGAAGAAGAAGAGATTGGAGTCATACCCCGCCCTTCACTACCCAAGGGAGTCTCAGAGCGGCTTACAAACTCCTTTCCCTTCCTCTCCCCACAACAGACACCCTGGGAGGTAGGTGGGGCTGAGAGAGCTCTGACAGAAACTGCTCTTTTTCAAGAACAGCTGTGCCAGAACTATGGCTTGCCCAAGGCCATCCAGCCAGGTGCAAGTGGAGGAGTGGGGAATCCAACCCGGTTCTCCCAGATTAGAGTTCGCGCACTTAACCACTACACCAAACTGGCTCTCAAACTGGCAGCGGGCTGGAGCTAGCAAAGGTGGGTATCCCCTGCTCCGACTGGGAACCTGGCAAGCCAACCCAAACTCCAACTCTCTAGCTTGTGTATAAGGATTGGAATTATTTTGATTTCCAGCCCTTCAGTCTGTCTAAGGTTGCCACCCTCCAGGTGGGGCCTGGTGATTTCCTGGAATTGCGACTGATCTCCAGTCTGCACAAAACGGTCCCCCTGGAGAAAATGGCTGCCTTGGAAGGTGGACTTTATGGCATTATACTCCGTAGAGGTCCCTCCTCTCCTCAAGCCCCACCTTCCCCATGGCTCTACCCTCAAAACCTCCAGGAATGTCTCAGTCTGGAGTTGGCAAGCCCAGTAACGAATGGTGGGGAGGCCGGAGTGAAAAGAAATACACTGTTCAGTCTTGGAACACTATAGTTCAGAATCCACCAATGGAAGAGGTTGGCAGGAGGTTTGTGACCAACAACAGAAAACATTTCTTTGCACAATGCATAATTAGAATATGGGATTTATCATCATTGGATGTGCTGATTGCCGTTAGTTCTATATGGCTTTCAGCAAGGATTAAACCAATCGTTAGAAAAGTGGTCTAATCGATAGCTATAAGGCCTGACAGCTTACTGAAACATTCATCTACTGATCTTCTTTTGATCCTGCCTTTCTGCCGAGGTTCTCGCCTCCTCCATTTTGCCCTCACTACAATCCTGTGAGGTCGGTTAGTGAAAGAGAATGACTGGTCATCCAGGAAGCTTCGTAGCAGAGTAGAGATCTGGTCCTATGCTCTAACCATTACACAACACTGTCTCACAGGGTGTCTGTTATGGGAAGGGTAAGGGAAAGGAGTTTGTAAGCCGCTCTGAGACTCTCTTGGGTAGTGAAGGGCGGGGTATAAATCCAATCTCTTCTTCTTCTTCTTCTTAGATACTGAGACACCCAGAAATGCAAAAAATGTTATCAATGTATGGCATTTATTGCGTAAGACAGAGTCCTGGAGTTGGAAGTGGCCTTATAGATCATCTCTCTGCTCACTGCAGAAAACCCAAAGCTACAGCATCATTCCCCACAGATGGATCTCCAGCCTCGGCTTGAACACCACCAGCAAGGGAGAGCTCCCTCATGCCCAAGAAGTCGGTACCATTGTCGAACCATGAAGATGTTTCTGTTAATTTTCAGCTAAAATACAAAATCATACAGTGGAGTGGGCATGGCTTTAAAGAGGGACTTTGGTGGTGGTGTTCAGTCGCACAATCGAGTCTGACTCTTTGTGACCCCATGGACCACATCTCCTGTCTTCCACCATCCTCCGGAATTTGCTTAATTTCATGTTCGTTGGATCAATAACACTATCTAACCATCTCATCCTTTGCTGCCCCCTTCTTCTTTGACCTTCAGTCTTTCCCAGCATCAGGGAATAGACAAATTCATGGGGGTCTATTGATACTCCTGAAGACCAGTCAGGGGCTCTGGTTGTCTAGAGGCATGTGTAGCCATGGGGAAATACTTTGGCTGTCATGTCCTGTTGGCAGGCTTCCTTGAAGTATCTAGCTGGCCACTGTGAAAGAGACACACACAGAGTGGCCTCATACCAAGTCTGACTCTTGGTCTATCAAGGTCAATATTGTCTACTGCGGCTGGCAGCAGCTCACCAGCATGAAGAAGAGGAGTAGGTCTTTATACTCCTTTTCTCTACCTTAAGGAGTCTCAAAGCAGCTTACAATCGCTTTCCCTTCCTCTCCCCACCACAACAGGCACCTTGTGAGGAAGGTGGGGCTGAGAGAGGACTGTGACTGACCTAAGGTCACCCAGCAGGCATCACGTGGAGGAGCGGGAAATCAAACCCAGTTCTCCAGGTTAGTCTGCCGCTCTTAACCACTACACCACGCTGGCTCAGGTGGAGCTCTTTCCCATCACTTGCTCCCTGATCCTTTTAACTGGAGATGTCGAGGATTG
>NW_015181316.1:0-3395 GCF_001447785.1 Gekko japonicus
GTGAAAAATGCCTTTCTCTGACCTGCCTCACCGACACCCTGTGTGACCTTGAGGAAATTATTTCCTCTCACCAAGCGGGCCTGAGAATCTGACAGACTCGCCATGGAGCGTATTAGTTTGAAGTCGTGAAGCATATTGAGATCTTGCAGAAGACTTCGGTTATAAAGAAGACGGCACTTCTCTCCTTTAAGAAATGCAGAGGACAACGACAGCTCCGGATGGCAGCAGAGAAACCGTCTAAGAAGGGCTGGGAGGCAGTTGGGCAGACTGCCAGGTAGGGGCAATTTAGGGTTGCCAAACTCAAGGTGGTAGCTGGAGATCTCCTGGGATTACAACTGATCTCCAAGTCACAGAGATCAGCTCACTTGGAGAAAATGGCCACTTAGTTAGGTGGACTCTATGGCATTATACCTCATTGAAGCCCCTCCCCAGGCTCCACCCCCAAAATCTCCAGGTATTTCCCAACCTGAACCTGGCAACCCTAGGGCGATTATATCAGGGGATGGCTCTGTGGTTCTACATACTGAATACAAGGTGGGAAAGGGAGACAGGAGCCCTTCATGCCCCTATGCCCTAGTTCCCTGCAGGATCAGGACCTTGTGACGTTTTGAAAAGTAACACTCAAGGCTGTGAAATGGCACTATATCCCCCTTGCAGACTCAGGAGTACAATAGTTTTGCCGCGAGAGGCCTACCTACTTTGCTATGCATGTCAAACATGCAAATCCCGTTGGTTGAAAAAGTGACTCTGCTACTTATGTTTTTGTATGACTTTATAGGTTAACCTGGGGAGCTGTACAAACCTCCATGTCTTCACCCAAAGAGTGATTAACACATGGAATTCTCTGCCAGAGGAGGTGGTGGTGGCTACAAGCATGGACGGCTTCAAGAGGGAATTAGATAAACAAATGGAGCAGAGGTCCATCAGTAGCTATTAGCCACAAGGTATAGATAGGAACTCTTGTTCTGGGGCGACACACGGGCAAGTGGGGGGGTGGCGGACGTCCCCAACGTGATGTCATCACGTCGGAGATGCCCGACCCCCTCCAGGGACGTTCCCAAAGTCCCCTGCTGGGGGTAGAAGATGGACTTGGCAACCCTATTTGGGTCTTGTTAGAAACTGGCCTGCTGTGAACTTCTCAGCAAACAGGTTCGGGGGAGGGAGGGGGAACGTACAGTGCTTCACAGCCATGAACTAGATTCGAGCCCAGTAGCCCCTTAGAGACAACAAGATTTGGGGGGGGGGGAAAAAGCTGCCAAAAGGCAAATTCCCCCTATGGCAGAACAGTTAAAGAGGAAAGCATATGCCCTGAACATCTTGTTGGTCTCTAAGGTGCTACTGGACTCAGATCTAGCTCTTCTACTTAGACCAACATGGCTATCCCTGGTCCATAGGGTTGCCAACCTCCAGGTGGTCAAGTAAGGAATAAATTATACACTGCAAGAAACTCTTGTAAATTGATGAACATACCGTTCATACAATATAACAACTGCCAGTCAATTTTGCATCATTATTTTAAAAGTCAAACCCCAACGGGAGTTTCCAGAATTACACGCCCGCTTCTACTTGCATGAAGTCTGGTAGTTGTTTTATTGTATGAACTGTACGTTATTGTTATATTGAATGTACTGAATACATAGGCATGACAATTCACTTTATAGAATGTTAATTATAAACAGAACACATTAATTTACAAAAGTTTCTCGCAGTGTATATTTAGTTCTTACTTGACTTTCCTAACACTGCAGACCGGGTTGCTACAACCTCCAGGTGGCGGCTGGCGATCTCCTGGGACTACAACTGATCTCCGAGCAACAGAGATCTGTTCCCCTGGAGAAAATGGCCATTTTGGAAGGTGGCCTGGGTGGCATTATACCCCATTGAAGTCCCTACCCTCCCCGAACCACACCCTCGTCAGGCTCTACCTCCAAAATCTCCAGGTATTTTTCAACCTGGAGCTGGCGACCCTACCCCTGAAACTATCTTGACAGCCACAATCACTCATACACCAAGCCTCTGATTGCCTTGACTTGCTGCCATTTGACGCAAGCAGTTGCCAAGCAGATTTACACCCACGCAGTACCTGTGGTAGTGCAGTTTCATTTACTTCTGCCTTAAAAGCCACTTATGCATATGCTGAATAGGTGAAATGGATTCTCCCCTAGAGACATGGATGCTCTAGAGAGGTAATTAATAGAGCCATCCTAAATAGAGTTGAACCCTTCCGACTCCACTGAAGTCAAGGGGCTTGGGGGTATCTCTGCTTAGGGTGTCACTATAAATGATGTGGGGGTGGGGTGGGGCTATGATTCCCATTGTTGTTGTTCAGTTGCACAGTCGAATCCGACTCTTCGCAACCCCATGGGCCACATCACGCCAGGTCCTCCTGTCTTCCATCCGGCTAATATAACGGTAAAGGTTCCCTTCCTTGAAAGCCAGTCGAATCCGACTTTAGGGTTGCAGTGCTCATCTCCGTTTCAAAGCCGAAGAGCCAGCGCTGTCCGAAGATGTTTCCGTGGTCATGTGGCCGGCATGACTAAACACCAAGGCGCACGGAACGCTGTTACCTTCCCACCGAAGTGGTCCCTATTTATCTACTTGCAATTTCTTGCTTTCAAACTGCTAGGTTGGCAGGAGCTGGAACTAGAGACGGGAGCTCACTCCGTCATGCGGCACACTCGGGTCTCCAACTGCTGAACTACTGACCTTCCACAGCCTGCAGTTCAGCGTCTTAACCACTTGAGCCACCGCAGCTCAATATACACTATACAATATACAATATACACAGCTAATATACACAATCATAAAAAAGAAAAGAAAAAAATCAATGTCCGCAGAAGCAAGTTCAGAAAGTGTTAAGATTTGTGCATAAATGCATGCTTTGTGGTGGTAAAAGAAGGCTTCTGTCACAAAACAGAATTGCCGTCCAGTTTCTTATTCATCTAGATAACCGAGGAAGGAGGAAGGAGTATCTGGTTTTCCTAACTGATCAAGAAACACCAAAGTTATTCTTTTAATGGAACTCATTTTTAGCACAGAAAAAGCGTTTTGTTACAATGAGTCTTCTGTTTGCCTAGGCAGGCTCTGCCAGTTTTGCAAAATATCTACATCCCCACTTTTCCATGGCATCAAATATACAGACAACAAAGGAAATGACTTCTTGGCCCCAACTCAGCACAGTTTGATACACTCAAGCCAAGCTTCCACACCTCGTGGCTCACCAAGCTGAACAAAACCATGGACGGATGGTCTTGATAAATGTCGCCGCCAATCTGGGACTGCAAAACCAGGGAGCTTGTAAACACCTGGCAGCCCATAATCAAGGCCGCATCACGTAGAGTTCCCATGTCCCCCCTGGCTACCGGTGGGGGACTGGGGATAGGCTTGCCAGATCA
>NW_015181317.1:0-3718 GCF_001447785.1 Gekko japonicus
TTCCTTCCTTCCTTCCTTCCTTCCCACTAAGTATTTTTAGAACGTTGGTGGGGCCACGTGGGGCAGATCTGATTGGATCTGCATTTTTTTTCTTTTAAAAAATCCAATATTAAATTGCAAAATTATAAACTTTTTGCTCGATGGTATTTGACCCCGCAAAAACTGTCTTACTCAAAAATAACCTTTGATTCACGGTGCTGGAAACATTGTGGGCTATAGGATTGTTAGTGGGATTGCCCTTATATTTCTAAGATTTGGACAAATAAATTAAAGTTTATAGATAAGATTTTGGGCCACACTTTTCCTTGTACGCCTGAGTCAGTTCTTTTAAGCTACTGGCCTAACCTCAAATCAACCAAAAATAAATCTGACTTAGCATCTCTCTTTTTTGATTGTGGCAAAAATCCTTGTTGCGCAAAATTGGAAATCTAAGAAAATTCCTTCTTTACAACAATGGCTTTTGAAAAAATTGGGATATAGCGGTGATGGATAAATTGGCACTGCAGATTCCAATGGCGGAATCACCATCTAAACAAAATGACAAATTTTGGTTACCGACTGATTTGTAAAGTTTTATAACATCGAGTTTTGGGTTTCTTTTCCTGCTTGAATTACTATGTTTTATTTTAAATTGTTGTACGTTGATAAAAAAATTAAAAAATTAAGTTTAAAAACTGCAGTGGCAGCTGCCCGCACAATGTTGGCTTTATTTCTTTTTTTCCTCCCCTTAAAGGTAAAGGTTCCCTTGCTCGAAAGCCAGTCGAGTCCGACTCTAGGGCTGCGGTGCTCATTTCCGTTTCCAAGCCGAAGAGCCAGCGCTGTCTGAAGACGTTTCTGTGGTCATGTGGCCGGCATGACTAAACACCAAGGCGCACGGAACGCTGTTACCTTCCCACTGAAGTGGTACCTATTTATCTACTTGCAGTTTCTTGCTTTCAAACTGCTAGGTTGGCAGGAGCTGGAACTAGAGACAGGAGCTCACTCCGTCATGCGGCACACTTGGGTCTCGAACTGCTGAACTACTGACCTTCCACAGCCTGCAGTTCAGCATCTTAACCCCTTGAGCCACCCCAGCTCCTTTCCTCCCCTTACACATTGTTTATTAAGCTGTACACATGATTTTGGTGGTGGGCAGTGCTGTCAAGTCACAGACAACCTATGGATACCCTCATAGGGTTTCCAAAGCAAGAGGTGTCCAGAGGTGGTTTGCCCTTGCCTGCCTCTGCATAGCAACCCTGGACTTCCTTGGTGGCCCCCATCCAAATACTAACCAGGACCAACCCAAACCTGAGCCATTCAAGTCAGGATACACATAATTTTAGGGAAAAGTTAATGGTAACTGTGTGTCATATTAGTAGAGGGTTATTTTCAGGGGTCATTTCCTGCAGGAGCACACAGGAGCGGAGCTCTGGCAGAAAATATCCAAGGGGGCGGGCACATGCAACAAGCTCCACCCCCGCTCCCAGCAGCACTCAGTCAGAGCAAGAAGCAGCCAGGTAAGTTGCAGAGGCGCCCCCCCCCAGTCCAAAACAGTCCAGTGGCACATTTAAGACTAAGTTTTATTCAGGTACAAGCTCTCCCTCCTCTGCGAGGACAGATCTGCACGTTTCCCCCCCCCCCAATAGCTAGCAATCCAAAACAGTCCAGTGGAGCCTGAGTGGTGGGTGTTGCCTTCTGACACACTTCTGGTGATGTCAGGGGGTGTGGCATATGCAAATAAGTTATGTCCTCCGCCCCAATAGCTAGGAATCCAAAACAGTCCAGTGGAGCCTGAGCGATGGGTGTCACCTTCTGACACACTTCCGGTGATGTCAGGGTGTGTGGCATATGCAAATAAGCTATGCTAATAACTTATGCTAATGAGCCCCTGCACCTCTTTTTCTATGAAATGACCCCTGGTTATTTTACACACACACACACACACACACACACACACACACACACACACAGAGAGAGAGAGAGAGAGAGAGAGAGAGAGAGAGTGTCTTTGGCTTCATGCAGGATGTTTGACTCAAGAGAAAATGGTTCTTGTATATTTAAACGAGTTATAGTTTTATGAATGACTTTTGTTTTAACATTTTAGATTGTTTGGATTTGAATATTTTGACTGTAAATTTCGATTGTAAATTTCGAATCTTTAGGCTAATGCTGTATATTCATGTTTGATAATTGAGCTGAAAACCTTGGTCATAGAAGCTAATAAGTGTGTGTGGTTCTTGTATAGGATCCCCATGATCCATCACCAGAACATGCCAATGGTTGTGGATAGGGATGGGCATGAACCCAACCATGACCTTCATGGTTCACGAACAGAGGTTTTTGACGGGTTCACCGTCATGTACTTCCATGTGGCTTGTGCAGTTCATGGTGGTTTGTGGATGGAATAGGGAGTGGGGGTTTAAAGGGACGCTGAGTCCCTTTAAACCTCTGCTTTCTGTTCCCTGCAAAAGCTACAAAAACAGCTGAATGGTGGGGAGGCGCTCCATGCCGTGCAGCTCTTTCAGGCTGTCTTCTGCAGCTTCTTGCCACTCAGCTGTTTTTAAATTTTTTTTTGCTTTCTGCAAACCCTGTTTAAAGGGACTGTGGTCCCTTTTATCAAGGTTTGAAGGGCCACGAGACACACAAACTGTTTCAGTTCATGAATGAGCCTCCTGGTTCAGTTCGTGGTTGAGTTCGGTTCCAGCTGTTCCTACATATCAGTCTCAAATCTGGGGATTCACACATTTTAAAAAAAGCCATGCATTTCCCACCATTTTGCAGCGACGGCCCAGTTTAGGCTGATCATCACATGGCAGGAGCCTGTGAACAGACAACCATAACACTCATTTCCATGTTATTCTGATTGCAAATAATGAGAGATGGATTCCAGAGAAAAAGCTGGATTTGTGACACTCCTCCCGATGGCAGTTCGACAGTTGATGAGTAAATGAGGCACTTTGCAGGCCATCGATCACAGCTGGAAGCATCGAAACAAACAGAAATGGACAGCCTGATGCAGTAAACAACAACAACAGCGAAAATACATCTGTGGCTTGACAGCTCATTGAAGTCCGACTGCATATTTCATGCAGAACAGGACCCGGCAGCCGAACGTTCGACGCCTCACTCTGGAAACTAGGGCTGCAATTACGTTCACAGTTAGGCTTCTTAAATCCCCTTGATTTCTCTCATGCTGCTACAAGGTTGAATCCACAGATGGAATTTGCTCCATAATAGGTGCATGTGTACCTTCATATCGTTTTGCTGATGGGAACAGAGTCCACATTAGTGGAGGAAGAGACACAGCCGATTTACTGCGCGACTCTCAGAAAGTAGAAACGAATACTCAAAAATTCCCCTGTGGCTGCGGAGATGGTGACTCTTGTGATCAATGGTAGAGACCTCCTTCTTGCCCCAGAATATGCTTTGTGCCGAATCATGGTAATGGATTAAAACTGGCTCTGGTCTCCTTCTAGTGGCAAATTCCCTTTTTGAATAAATGCAGCGCTGCCAGATCCCCTCAGGGGGCTGGGGTTTGCCCACTCCAGGGGCCGCTGACCCACCAGTCCAGATCCAGCCGGTGGGGGAAACCCCACTCCCAAAGTGTCACCCAGAGGTGATGCCATTGCACTGGGAACCTCACTCCCAAAGTGTCTGGATCGGGCCAACGTGCCCAGCGAGATGACGTCACCCAGAGGTGATGCCATTGCACTGGGCATATGCTGCCCCCAGTCAGCGT
>NW_015181318.1:0-3034 GCF_001447785.1 Gekko japonicus
CTCAGGTGGGTCCCGCTCTACTTCCTGGAAGGAGGTGGAGTCACAAGGGGCTTTTCTTCATCCACCCCCGTTGATGGCAATCGCAAGGGTGCTGACATTTCGCCCCAAAGCAAGAACGAAGACGGGAGGAAACATGGCTAGCAGCGACCATTTGTTCTCTTTTTAACCTTATTATATGGCAAATAACACATCCTATTTAAGATATTATCTCGTGTATCGGCATGCAACGTTATAACTAATACCAAGCCACATACCCCCTTCAGTTATTCCCAAATTCTTGGAGAAAGCGGCTATGGAAAGACTGGGGGGGAAATGAGTGTTTTAGAGAAGCAGGGGTAAGAAAGCAGAAAGGAAATGAAAAAATAAGTTGGTCTGTAAGAACATTGTTAGCCAAAAGCAAGATTTATAGAACGAGTTGATCTACTAAATGCTGTACTGCAATGGCTGTGAAACTTCAATGAATAATATTTAAAAGTGTAACATCTTAAAAGTTTTATTTAAGTTGGAGGAAGAAAATGGCGGCAGAAGAGGAAGAGCTAGATTTAAACATGCAAGTAGGAGATCTCACTTGTGAACAATTTAAAAGATTAACAGAAAATACAATCAAACAAGCAGTTAAACAGCCTGTAAAAACTTGCAATTAGACGTTGAGAATAACAAAGAACTGAATCTACATTTACAAGTATCAGCTGAGCAACAGGATTGTTGCCAGGAGAGGGAGCCTTTGGATAAGCAGTTTTTAATCACACAAAATGTGACCCAGGAGACAGATTATCACAGAGGATACCTCCCAAAAGATACAACAAGTTTTGAGTAAAAAAAAAGAAGTTAAAAAGGACACTCTTTAAATTTTCCAGTGGATGAGGAAAATAAGGTGACTAAAAACAAGAAGGCAAAAGATAGTGGATAGAACTCTAAGCCTTATAAAAGACTGAGAACTGGCTTATGGAGGGTTTTTTAGATAACCATAATGTCCAGCTAACTTAGATTCATGCCCATGGTGTAAAATCTCTCCACGCAGGGCATTTGGCACAAACAACCTGCCCCTCCAATACAAGCAACCATTAGGACCCTGCTGGATATCCGCATCATTAGCCACCTCCTCCTGGTCATTCTTTGAAAATGCCTGCACAAATTTAGCAGCCCAAGTCTCCTCCTTTTTCTCAACCTCCTCCCTTGCCTGCTACCGTGTTACTACCACCCCTCTGAGTTGGGAAGGCGTGAACATGGAGTCCACCATCTCCTCCCTCTGGCTGGCGTGTTGAGGGATGCAGGACTATGTGTCTACCAAGGAGTTGGATTTCCCTGGGAAGTGTTGGAGGGTTAACTGAAACTTGGAAAAGAACTCCACCCACCAGAGTTGTTTGGCATTCAGGTTCTTGGCAGGCACACAAAGCACTGGCATCCCCAACCCCATGACTATGGAAGGGCTTATCAAATCTCTCGCACACCCCGAAACTATAAGGGCTCGTACCCTGACTTGGGTCCCCACCTCTTGGTTGATGACCGATACAATCATAAAAATGGGGGGGGGATGCTGCTCACTATTTTTGGTACTGATTGCTCTCAGACCTGCTGTTTCATGCCCTTCACAGCAGGTCCTGGCGTTTTCCTACCGGCTGCAGGTTTTCATCACCGCTGGACAAGGCACTCTCCAGTGCGTCAGGCAGGGGGCCTAGCTGCAGGGCTCATGGATGCTTCAGCTGCTTAGCCCCTCCCTTAGTTGGGGTCTCTGATCCCTTTCATTCTGGGGCCTGGGTCATGGTAGGGTTGCGGGGCAGGAGGCTGCATAATGGCCGGGGGCTCCACAGCACAAGCAGAGCTCCTGCTTCATCCTCTGCTCGTGTAGCGGCTCCTTTGGCTTGGGTCACTGGGTTTTCACTGGGGCCCTGGGTGTCTTGGGAAATGCCTTCAGGATGTGCATGTGGATCATCTGGAGCCAGTTCTTGGTGTCCCCAGCTTCTCTAATTCATGTTGCTAATGACACCAGGTTCACGCTCCGGAGCACAGTCTCCAGAATTTGGTGGTTCAGCCCCAGCTGGTACTGCTCCACTAGCAGAGGTTCTGGCCAGCCTTGGATCTTGGCTGCATATATCTTGAACTCATCTGAGTATTCCTGTACCGACTGAGAAACTTGCATGAGCACTTGGATGCTGGTGCGCGCTTTCTCAGCTTCCAATGAATCCTCGTACTGCTGCTGCAGTGTCCACATAAATGCTTGCACATCTCTGAGCTCAGGGCCCTGCAGGTTGTGCAGTCCCACATACCAATGAGCCTCCCACTCCCTCAGCTTCAACCTGATATGGTCCACTCAGTGCTTGTCAGATGGGAAGGTGTGGCCCCAGTCCCGGAGACACTTTTGCACCTGTAGCAGGAAAAAGGCCAACTTCTCTGGGTCCCCATCAAACGTAGTGTCCAACAACTCCTTCAAATGCTCAAGCCTGGGGACTAGGCCCCCCGATGGCCTTGTGGGTGGTGACCACAGAGGAGCTCCTTGTCCGGCTAGACCTGCTGGCACTGGCAGCTGCCCTGGACCAAGCACTGGGGCCAGCGGTGTCCAGTATGCTACTGGGGAAGAGCAGAGTGCAAGTAAAAGTAACCCCAGAAAGAGTGATGCGGCTGGGTCAAAGCTGAAAGGACCCTCAGCTGTGGATGTGTCTGATGGTGAAAGGAAAGTCTGATGCTACAAGGAACAATACTGTATAGGAACCTGGGATGTAAGATCTATGAATCAAGGTGAGTTGGATGTGGTCAAAAATGAGATGGTAAGATTGAACATTGACATCTTGGGAATCAGTGAACTAAAGTGGACAGGAATGGGTCCTTTCTCCAGGAATTCTCTGTACAATTTCTAATAAAATATATTAAAAACCATCATAACTATGATTAACTGTTTAAAATGAATTACCAGTGGGGTATCTGAGTTTTGAGCCTTCAATTTAGATTTGTGTTCTGTAATTCTTGTTCTAATAGGTCTAGAAGTGGACCCAATATATATATATATTTGGCAGGAACATTGATTTATTGTGTTGTA
>NW_015181319.1:0-2985 GCF_001447785.1 Gekko japonicus
TAAAAATCATTTTACCATATTGATAGTGTTTTAATATGTTGTCAAAGACTGATAGTGTTTTGTTTCTAGCTTTAAGTGATCCGCTCTCAAAGAGGTAATAACCTTGAAAGTTTAGTGATAAGAAATCAGGCATTGATTGGGGTAGACTTTACACAGTAATTAGTTAATAACAAAAAAAAATGGAATTAGAAATTATAGATTCATATGTTTACACGTTAGAGTTTAGAACCTTTCTTAAACTTAGCTCTGCACAGCTGAAAATCTATTAGGCTGAATGCAGCCTACAAGCCTTGAGTACATACTGCTGGATACTAGGTAGTTCCTGGTTTTGTATTTCCAGGCATGAACCAAAAAAATAGAGCCAACAAGGCCCTGTGTTGGCCCCCACAATAGACGGTGGGCTCTCTTCTGCATTGGGCTCCCTTCTGCATAGCAGGTCACAAATAGTGTAGCCTGCATTCTAATATTTTCTGCTCTAAACTCAACATAATATGTTAAGGATATTTTTAATGCTCCAGGCATCAAGCAATCTAAACAGCTACGAATCTGTTAATAAATAACTAGATAGATGCACATTAGTTTTACTGTGTAAGAAGAAGAAAATATTGAATTAAGTAATGGATTCAAAAAGGTAGGTTGAACTTGTCTCTGTCATGAGGCAGGTGTTTCACAAACTAGATATAAATGAAGCAGGAAGAAATTCCCACTTTCTTTTGTTTCCTCATGGTTTTTTTTAAAAAATAGCACCCTGTAACGTGGCAACCTTCTAAAGAAGGAGATCGCCTAATTGGACGTGTTATTCTCAACAAAAGAACAAGCATGCCAAAGGACTCTGGTGCATTACTGGGACTGAAAGTAAGTATTGTGGATATTTTGCCCTAAGTTCATTCTGTCCATCCAAAGTAGTCTAACATTTTAATACATAAAGTGAGAACCATTATGCCTCTTTCATATATCTGCTGAGTGTTTTGTTGTACAACCTAGAAGTGGAAAAAGAAGGACAGGAAGTTAAACCAGTATGCACTTTCCTATTTCCCAAAGATTAAAAGAGAATCATAATCCATGGTGTTATCTTTACATTCACCTTCAGCAGAATACCAGTATCTGTGAGGTGGGGAGGAATGCAGATTATTTTATAATTTGAAGATGAGCACAACAGTCCAGGCCTGGTCTGCTGATATATGGGGCGAGAAATCCCAGATTCCTTGCCATTTGGAGAAAAGCCACAAAGATTTTTTTTCCAGGATGGCATGCTAGTTAAGAGCACATGCTGTCACTTTGTACAACCACTACCTATACAATACACCCAACATGTCAGATCATGGGTGCACAATCTAACTCATTGTCAGATATACATCAGGGGAACTCACCTTAAAAAGTGCTTGTTTGGCGCTGCAAGAGACAGCTGCAAGGATGAGAAGGAGCTACTTGTTTCCCTCCCACCACATTTTTGCCAGCAGAAAGGGTAGGTGGGGGGGGGACTTTTTACCCCTTTTCTCTGGATCCATGTGGAGAGAGAGAAAAGGAACAAAAAGCCCCACCTGCTGTCCTTTCTGTTAGTGAAAGGAGGATGGGAGGATAATCAAAAGCTCTTCCTCCCTTGTGCAGTGCTTTTTAAGGGGACTTCTCCCCATATAGATTTGACTATAAATCTGGACATGCATTCATAATCTGACACGTTGGGCATGTCATGTATCGTATAGTTTGGCACTTAGAGTCAGCTTTGTATACTCCTTTTGTAGAAGTGTCCCAGCTCACCTTGCCATCTTGATCTCAAGAGGCCAATAGCCAAGGATTCCATCCTCTTTTCTTTCCAGAACCACAGCCACATTTTGCTAACCTTATCTGAGCCTAGGTAGAGTGTCTGCATTACTGTAATATTCATCAGTGGCATTGTTTGCTTTACACTGGGTTAGGCAGTCATAAGAATAGAACATGCCATAGTAGCTATCAAAAATAACTACTGTACAGATGTATTTGGCCTTAGGAATCAGCTGTATTTTTAAGCACTGATTTTCTTACATGGGATGTTGCTGATTTCCCCCATCCTTCAGTAGACCCCATGTCCTCTGAAAACTGGCTCCAGATGTCCAGGAGAGGACATCTGTAATTTTCCAGTATGCAACTGGAAGTGCCTTCTCTCTGCACAATGCCATCTTTGGGTTCAAACCAGGATATTTGTGAAACGACTGCAACATACACATGCTGGTTTACAGAAACATTCCCTAGATTAGTCTTCTTATAAGCAATATAAAATTTCATCTTGGTTGACACTCTTTACTTTGGCCTGGGCAAGGTTTGTGTTTCATATCATGGTATGGTACATTGTGCTTGTGGTTACCTAAATGTTCCGGATTATATTTCTTAACAAATAGGTTTTTTGTGTGTTCTGAGAACTGACACATTTATTGCTCAGGTTGTAGGAGGAAAAATGACCGATTTGGGACGACTTGGTGCCTTCATTACCAAAGTAAAGAAAGGTAGCTTGGCTGATGTGGTAGGACATCTCAGAGCAGGTAATTTACATGGCTTGAAATGATATTTTTTCCAAGTATTGGGATACTCTGAGTTATTATTATTATTACCCTGTGTGTTATATTAAAATTTTGAGTGTGTACAACATTCATTTGCTATAAATATTTCAGGCTAATATGATGGTTGCACTGCATAGATGGTCTGTGAAAATAATGCAAAATTACGTTATCTTAAATATCAACACTAATGTTCAATAAGATATCTTCTTTTCATCTGCTCTCTCATATATAAAGTAAAAAAACATCATTTAAATATTGTTCTGTAACAAATAGCTTACTTGAACAAAATTAATACCCAGACCCAGACCATACACTGATCTACCTAAATGAGTAGGAGTCTCTGTAAATTTCAGGAGAATAAGGAACGTAGCATGGATATACATGAGACCCTCTACAACAGATGTAGAAATCTGTGTATATGGTCTAGTTTTGATTTGAGTGTTCTGGATTG
>NW_015181320.1:0-3555 GCF_001447785.1 Gekko japonicus
CTAATATGCTAATGTGTTTCTGCTGTTGCTAATGAGTTCTTGCTGGGCTACAAAAAGAGCCCTGAATTCAACACTGAACACACTTCTTCAGAGAGTGATGTGCAGTATGTATTTTTTAAGCCTTACGAAATAGCCAAATTAGTTCCACTTGGTTTTCTTCACTCTCCAGGATTGTGAAAACCCGCCATTCTACATTTTCTCCCCCTGCTTCTTTACATTCTTACCTGTATTCCTATTTTCCCCCCCTTATCTAGGAGGAGACCCACAGCCTCTGAGTGCCTTCAGTCTCCGTGGCTGCAGGAGACCGGCTTGGATGAGAGGCAGCAAGCAACAGTGACTTTCTCCACCACCAAACTGAGGAATTTCGTGGCCGAGCGGGAAAGGAAAAGGGCCTTACTGTGTTCAAAGTACGGCCTGATGACCGTATAACAAAACCATTCCAGGTGTGGCCACTGTGATGCTGTCCTCCTTCTCCACGTCCCAGAGAACATCTACACAGGATGCTTTGTACCTGGATCAGAGGTCATTTCGGGGGGGATCGCGGGGGATCGCAGTTCCCCCGGGTGAGGTGCAGGGGGCGGGGCACACAACAAAGCCCCGCCCCTTCTTCCGGCCGCCCTCTTCTTCCAGCCTCATTCTGTTGCAGAAGGAGGAAGAAGCAGGAGGGTAAGTTGGCGTCCTCCCCCTCTGCCTGGCCGAGGCCACTCCACGTGGCCTCCACAAGGACTCCCAGCCCCATCCAGGAGCTTCCCAGAGGTAGCTGTGTTAGTCTGTTGCTGCAAAATAGTCCAAGAGTTCAAATAGCACCTTTAAGACTAACAAATAGCACCTTTAAGACTAAGACTAACTGAGTGGTGGGTGTGGCCTTATGACACACCTCCGGTGATGGCAGGGGGTGTGGCATATGCTAATGAGTTATGCTAATGAGGTCCCCTAGCTCTTTTTCTACGAAACGACCCCTGACCTGGATTATGACAATTTCTGATTTCTGGACTGAAAAAGCATGGGCGCCGCCTTCAGACCAAACGGCACAAATGCAACACACACAGGAAGCCTCCTTCTACTGAATCAAAGCATCCGCCTATCAAAAGTCAGTATTGCCTACTCAGACTGGCAGCGGCTCTCCAAGGGCTCAGGGTGAGGTCCTTCACATCACCCACTGCCAGGTCCTTTGAACTGGAGATGCCGAGATCGAACCGGGGAACCTGCTGAATACCAAGCAGTAGCTCTGCCTTTGAGCCACAGCCGCTTCCATCCTGTAGCTAATTTGCATATTTTGTGTGTGTGCTATTCACATAATCCTTTGTATAGCATCCCGAAGGGTGTGGACGCCCAGCCATGCTTCATGAATACTGTATCAGTGAAGGCCGGTTCATTGTAAACAGCTCTCTGAGCTAGGGCAAAGCGCCATTGCCACGCTCTGAGAAAACCCGAGCGCATCATAAAACACGAGTCCAGACAACTGACAAGTCTGCTAAATATTGCGTGGTTTGGATCTAGGGTTGCCAACTCTGGGTCGGGAGATTCCTGGAGATTTGGGGGCGCAGCCTGGGGAGGGTGGGGTTTGGGGACATGAGGGACCTCAGCAAGGTTTGATGCCATAGAGTCTCCCCGCCCCCCAAGCAGCCGTTTTCTCCAGGGGAGCAGATCTCTGTTCTCTGGAGATGTGTTAAAATCCCAGATCTCTGGGCTCCAACTGGAAGAACTGCAACCCTCTTTGGATCACACGAGGCTGTGAAATGCAACACGAATGCATGTTAGTGGACATGTCATGATGTAGCCCTGAGTGCTTTCCTAGCAGTGGCGAAGCAAGAGGAGAAGAATATGAGGCCCTTGGCCCCACTGGGGAGAAGGATGGGGTATAAAGGAAGGAAGGAAGTAACTACAGGTTAGTCTGCTTCAGTATATGCACAACTAGTCTGCCTTCAAAAGATCCCCTTTTGGCTACAGAAGACAAATTTGGTTTCCTCCTCCTCCTCCTCCTCCCGGAATGGCCGAAGGATTTATCACAGATCACCGGGACTGATGAATCTGCTGTCTTTTAAAAGCTGCCACAGTTTAGAAGAAGAAGAAGAGATTGGATTTATACCCCGCCCTTCACTACCCAAAGGAGTCTCAGAGCGGCTTACAAACTCCTTTCCCTTCCCCTCCCCACAACAGACACCCTGTGAGCAATGTTCCCTCTAAGCTGTGGAGTCCTGTGAGCAAAAATTCTACTTTGTGAGCTACCGGCATCAAAGTTGTGAGCAAGTGATTTGGCTGCTGCATAGATTAGCTTGCTGTGAAGCCATCCTTCCTGAGCTAAGACAAAAATGTGTGAGCCAGAGGCTAAAAAACTGTGAGCTGGCTCACACTAGCTCAGCTTAGAGGGAACCCTGCCTGTGAGGTAGGTGGAGCTGAGAGAGCTCCTTGAGAACTGCTCTTGAGAGAACATCTCTGAAAGAACTTGTGACTGACCCAAGGTCACACCAGCAGCTGCAAGTGGAGGAGTGGGGACTCAAACCTGGTTCCCCCAGACTAGGGTCCGTGCTTCTAACCACTATACCAAACTGGCTCTCAACAGTTTAGTTGCTTGAGGTTTGGGCTGCTATGTGGAAACCACTATTCTGAGGAGGAAAGGTGCCCTTGTTTTAACATAGAATTTTGAGTTCTTAAAAACTTGGCATCTGGGCTCCCTTCTGTATATGATGTGAAGTGATTTTTTTTTTTCTGTCTTATTTGCATGCATTCTGAGCACGGCTGTAGCCCTAACTAGATGTTGAGTCTGAGATGGGTCTTTTTAGTCAGATGTGACATTAGGGAACTAACATTCCCAAGAGCTTTGGGGCCCAATTCTTCTCAGGAGTACAGAGCTGAAAGAAGAGGTACTTAAGCTTCCCCTCCCGTGCTGTTTTCCAGAGCTGAAATGGCAGCTCTTTTGGCTTAGGAAAATGGTATGGGAGGGGTGGCTGAAGTGCCTCCTCCACCAGCACCACACTTCCGAGCCGAACTGGGGCCCAGAGCACTTGGGAACATTGCTTCCCTGATATCATGTCTGACCTTAAAAAGAGCTGTCAGATCAAGAGGAACCCCAGCTTGTGTCAGAAGCAACATCTAGTTTGGACCTGAAGGTATTTATGAACATAATGTTGTTTTGTTAAATAAATTCATTTAATAAAGACTTTATCCCAGATCTGTTGGCTCTGTTTGTATTGCGGTGGGAAACAGAATGTGTTTCTGGTAGTAACTGCAGGGTTGTTGAACTCTGAAATGGGTCTACAAGCAGCCCCTGTTACAAGAACTTGTGGGCCATATAGATGATGGTATTCATGTCACTGGAGAAGATCCTGATGCTGGGAAAGATTGAAGGTCAAAGAAGACGGGAACGGCAAAGGATGAGATGGTTAGACAGTGTCATAGGTGCAACGAACATGAAGTTGATAAGAACTTATGGGCTATATAGAGGATGGTATTCATGTCCCCCTCCAACCATCTCTGGGTTGCAATCCCTGCAGAGGTAGGCCTTGAGAACTTTGCTTTCCTCCCTCCCTTACAGAATCCTCACAGTGATCTATG
>NW_015181321.1:0-3189 GCF_001447785.1 Gekko japonicus
GATTTTTGGCTCCAATGTGCATCACCTAGAGGATTAGGTCTTAATATAGTTTTTAATTTAACTGGAATCTGATTCATATCTTCACAGAGTGACGTGAGAGCAACGTCCCCTCTGTCTGGTCCCAGATCACTCTGGTAGAGAGGAATTTTGAAGGAGTTGCCACTCAACAGTTGTTTCTGAGTTGTGGCACTGCTGGAAACAGAAAAGTGAACAAGATGAACCTTGGTCTGATCCGGCACAGCAACTGCTCTGTCCAATCTAACCAGAAGGGGCAGCTCTGAGATAGGACAGAACATCAGTGCTGACCCTGAATTGAGCAAAAGGTTGGACTAGATGGCTTGTATGGCCCTTTCCAACTCTATGATTCTATGATCACACTTTGCATGGCCCTCAGCGTAATGGGACCAGGCCATAGAGAAGTAGCCCCTACACAGGTCTGGTTAACAACCAAATTGGTCTTCTACATAGAAGTGTCTTCCATTGAAATAAAAAAATCTTACTTCCAGATAAATGTTTTAAAATTGAGGTATTAGGCTGTAATTATCTCTTCGAAATAAATTGCTGCTAAATGCTCGTAATTGTGCACAGATTGCAGCTCTAAATACAAATTGATGTATACGTGTATACACTTAAGAAGCAAATTTGTCATAATTCTCTGTGTTAGGATGCTAATGATTCTTTCTTATAGAGCTCCCCTATTTCTCGACATCTAACAACTGTTCCTTCCCTGCGTGCGTGTTCTCTCTCAATAAGTCTGTATGCACACTCACACCTATATATTGTTTGTCTGTCTATATATACATACAGAGACATGATTTTTTAAAGAAACTGAAGACTGTATAATATTAAGTAGTACTGAAGTTGAGGGAAGATATCATTGACACCTTAAGCTATGTTTTGACTGAGATAGATCATTGATTGATCTATCAATGTCACTGTTTCTTCACTGACTACCTGGAGCTGTCCATGGTCTCAGGTAGAGGTCTTCCACGTCACCTAATACCTGACCCTTTTTTCTTGCTGATGCCAGGGATTGGGCCTGAGACCTTCTTAGGGTTGCCAACTCTGGTCTGGGAAATACCTGGAGATTTGTGGAAACTGGGGAGGGCAGGATTTGGGGGTGGGAAGGACCTCAGGAGGGAATAATGCCACAGAGTCCACCCTCCAAAGCGGCCATTCTCTCTTGGGGAACTAATCTTGGTCATCTGGAGATCAACTGTAATAGCAGGAGATCACCACCCGTAGGTTAGCCACCCTAGACTTTCTGCATGCAGAGGGGGAAAAATATCATGGTAATCTATCACTAATTAATCTCTAACAAAAGAGAAAGGTCCCAGGAATGAGAAAATAAGTAATGCCTCCAGACCACTGGCTTCCTCCTTTCCTATCCAAGAAGGGATTAGATTACCAGTAAGAACTGATGGATCCTCTTACTAAACTTTTATCCCTTTGCAAATATATAGATATATCCCTTTGCAAATAAATATGAAATACAAACCATGCTTATCCCCCCCCAATTTTCAAACTCCAGCCCCTCCCCTTCTCCTGTTGTGCCAATGCTGAAGCATGGATGCGATGGCCAGTTTGGTCTAGTGGTTAAGTGTGCGGATTCTAATCTGGGAGAACCGGGTTTGATTCCCCACTCCTCCACCTGCACCTGCTGATGTGACCTTGGGTCAGTCACAAGCTCTGGCACAGCTGTCCTTGAAAAAGAGCAGTTTGTGTCAGATTTCTCTCAGCCCCACCCACCTCACGGGGTGTCTGTTGTGGGGAGGGGAAGGGAGAGGAGTTTGTAAGCTGCTCTGAGACTCCAAGTGAAGGGCGGGGTATAAATCCAATCTCTTCACTTCTTCTACACCGGGATGGCAATTTCTGTTTCCCTGTTGAGCCACACTATATTGGCAAGAAAATGGGTGGGAAGCCATTTAAAAGCCTAAGAAATGGGGGGAATAGCACATAGAAGTAGTGTACACCATTTTGGAAGCGAAGCTTAGCTTCACCCCCTCTCCCTGTGGTGGCCATGGGTGGAGTGTCCACAGGGATGTTGTTAATTAGTGACACCTGTTGTGGGTGCTGGCTGGAGAGTTTAAATGCCATGCTTGCATGGTGGGTTTTGAGAAGACAACCTTGAATTAGGAGCAATATGCCACAGAAGTAATTTCAGAAGTCTTCCATCTATGTCGAATTTATGTGGTGAGTAAATGACTTGTAAGAGATTGTACATCTTCAATGTATGTCTGCTGTTTGTTTGGTGACCTTTTTGTATTTTTTTTGGTATTTTTTATTTTATGTGCCGTGAGGATTCTTTGATAAAGACAAAGAAACAGGCTGAAAGTAAACCGGGACCCCATCAGAATCTTTCACATGCTGCATTGTGTAACAGAACCTGCTGTTGTTTGTTTCAATGGGTTGTTGTAAGAAGTAGACAATATTGTCTTTTGTACTACGTGTATTGATACAAATAACAAGGATTGCATGTGATGTAAGTTCTATTGAGCACCATTACATTCTTTATAAGTAAATTTAAAGAAGAATCTATGCATGTTTGTTGCCATCTCATGGTATATATTTTGTTCATATTAGGTTATATGCAGTGTTCCCTCTAAGCTGAGTTAGTGTGAGCTAGCTCACAGTTTTTTAGCCTCCGGCTCACCCATTTTTGTCTTCGCTCAGGAAGGAGGGCTTCAGAGCAAACTAATTTATACAGCAGCCAAATCACTCGCTCACAACTTTAATACCAGCAGCTCACACAGTAGAATTTTTGCTCCCAAGACTCCACAGCTTAGACGGAACATTGGTTATATGTCCATGAGCCTGCAATTTGGTGAACTCACAGCCATACCACATCCCCCCCTTTAACGAGAGGAAAAATAGGTTTTGAGCATGATGCTGTGTTGATGTTCCCCTTAAATCCAGGGTCTTACTGTGTTCCATGCAAGGAAAAACCTCTTGAGTAGATGAAACCTTGGTCCGAGGAGGCTATAGCTCTCTCTGCTGGTCACTAAACAACACCATTCCCTATGTGAATGCTACATCTCCTTTCTTCACAGGCATAATTCTTCTCCCTTCCCTCTCAAAAACCTTCCCCCCCCCCTCTTCTGTGCCTCAGCAAGCTCCTGAGGCTACCTTCCAGGAACAAAAACGACAACAACACAACAACACTCCTTTCCCTGCCAAAATCCAATAGGG
>NW_015181322.1:0-2957 GCF_001447785.1 Gekko japonicus
GTTCATATTCACCCCACTGCCATAAAGCTCGTTGGGTAACCTCAGGCTAATCACTGCTTCTGAGCCTCACCTACCACACAGAGTGGTTGTGAGAATGCAATAGGAGAAGGAGAACCCTGTATGTCTTTTTGAGCATCTTGGAAGAAAGGGGAGGTTAATCAAAACAATGGGATACAGGGGGCAGCATCTGATCACTCTTCCACTACAATTGCACCAACTGTCCCAAACAGCACTGAATTTAATTGGGGTTGGGCTGAAGAAATTGTTAGTTGTTTGAGGAGTTAATTTTGAGTTGAAGTAACTTGGACCGTAGATTAAAGTCCAGTAGCATCTTAGAGACCAACAAGATATTCCAGGTTGGAGATTTTGCAAGTCAACACTCGTTTTGTCAGATACGAAGGTATCTGGCATCGGGTATCTGACCAAGGTCCTTTCTGCACTTGGATCTCATCCATGGTTTTATCAGAGTTCAACTTGGGACACGATACCTTGCATTTATCCCTGGTTATAACAGCATCCGTTTATCCCACGACAAGTGTTGGGTGAAACCTAGGTGAGCTGAATGTAATGTGGAAACAAAAAATACCCCAAGATAATTACAGGGATGAACGTGCATGTAGTGTAGAATGTAAAAATACCCTGAGATAATTACAGGGGTGAACTCGCATGTAGTGTAGAATGTAAAATTACCCTGAGATAATTATAGGGGTGAACTCGCATGTAGTGTAGAATGTAAAATTACCCCGAGATAATTATAGGACGAGATAATCAGAGGATGGCGGAAGACCGAAAGGCCTGGCGTGATCTGGTCCATGGGGTCGCGAAGAGTTGGACTCGACTGTGTGACTGAACAACAACAACAATTATAGGGATGAACTCACATGTAGTGTAGAATGTAAGTTCTGGGACAGGGTTGAACCAGGGTTTAAGGTTTAGTGTGAAAAGGACCAAAGAGAGCTTTGACTCTTGAAAGCTGATACCCTGAGAATGTTGCTGGCCTCTATGTTGTGGTTGGACTCAGATCTGGCTGTTCTACTGCACACCAACACTGCAAGGAAATCGACGCAACTCCATATCGTGAGAGGGGTTGGCGTGATGTGGTCCAGCACGGCTACCCTTCTGAAATTATTCTGAGTTAGAATAATAGAAAAATAACTATCTGAATCGATGAATCAAGACTTAGTTTGTTTGTTTGCAGTTCTCTCAGTGATCCATCCTTCCTGTCCAATGTTTTAACTGTTGTTTTTATATCTTTGTATGGATTTTAGCTTTGGCTTTAATTGTTTTAAAGTTACGAATGGGGATGTGGACTGGCATGATATAGCCAGATCTTGGAAGCTAAGCAGGGTTGGTACTTGTACGGGAGACCACCAAGGAAGGTTGTGCAAAGGAAGGCGATGGCAGACCTTCTCTGCTTCTCCCATGCCTTGAAAGCTCCTTGCTTGGAGCCACCATAAACCGGTCATGATGGCACTCATATTCCTAAGAGGATGAACACTCCCTTTTGGGGATGATACCTGTGTGACAAATTATTTATTCATCTCTAATTAGGCAACCGCTCCAAGTTCAGCCACATGGAAATGTAATGGTCTCCTTGACTGAAACATGGGGCTCATGCGTTTCATCATAAGACACTTCCTGGCTTTCAAAGACGCAGATTCAACTCAGGAAGGAGAGCTGATTAGTATGACAAGCAAAGTGACTGAAGTCACCGTACTGAAAAGAAATAAAAATCACAAGAACTTCAACCAAAGACAGAAAGAGGAAGTCAACCAACTCCTCTCTGCTAACACGGGCTCTTTGTGTTGTAGGAGTGGGTTTTTTAGTGACTGGCTGGCGAAGACCTGAGAAGCATCAGACTGAGAGCAGAGGACAATAGCCAAGGACCACTTTGAATAGATTGGATCCAGTTGCATCTTAACCATGTTCTTTGCATCAGCATTGGTCATGCTCTCAGCTTTAACTCTGAGTGAGTAGCGTTTTTATTTCACATTTTTGACACTTCTTTTGACTTTTAGCCATTCTTCACACCTACATTCCTTCTCCCTCAGCACAGCTCATTTCTTTGTGTTCCTTCACTCATTGTTGCTGCTACCTTTTGCTTACCCACCTGGAGCAACACATCTCAGAGGGCTTTTCCTTCTTCTAACTATTCTTGCTTGGTCCTAAAGACTTCTGTTTTATTTGCTGGCCTGCCCCTCCTGGTTTCCTCTTTCCTTGAGAGGTCCTATAATATTCTTGAGAACTTTGATTATATGCTAATGGCCATGTTATCTTGGAGCCTAATTAATGTATTTGCACCACAGTGGCGTAAAGGTCAAGAAGGATGGATAGTCGAAAGGTGTCAATGAGCCAAACAAAGACCTCCTTGAGAAGTCCTATAACGAGAGGTCCTATAATGTTCTTGAGAACTTTGACTATACTCTAATGGCCATGTTGTCTTGGAGCCTAATCAATGCACTTGCACCACAGTGACATAAAGGTCAAGAAGGATGGATAGTCGAAAGGTGTCAGTGAGGCAAACAAAGACCACCACTTGCTTTTCTGGCTGAGGCCCTAGCATTTTGAAGTCTACCACCCAAAGCTCCCACGAGGAATGAGGAAAAAAGAGAACCACAACAAAGAACTTTTCTGAGCAATATAATATTGTTGTGTTCCCATTCCATCCATCCTCTCTTTCTTTGTTTGGGATGGGAAGAAGAGCTGAGCTCTGATCCAGCTAGTGACCCCACTGGATGGGTCCTCCTTTATTTCCCAAACTGGGATACCTTGTATACTATGATAGGTTGTGATCACACACACTAAACAATCCACTTTCGATGCACATTCCAACTGGATTTTGCCAGTTCATACAGTAAAATCCAGTTGGAAAGTGCATTGAAAGTGGATCGAAAGAGGATCATTCCGTGAGTGTGATCGCAGCCTTGCTGTTGTCGTTTCCACTCAAACTTTTTTTT
>NW_015181323.1:0-3316 GCF_001447785.1 Gekko japonicus
AATCCAATCTCTTCCTCTTCTTCTTCAGAAGTCTTCAATTTATTCAGTGGAAAAACTGGGCAATTTGGGGGAGCAGCGAAAAAACAATGTCTGTGAAATGTATTCTCTTTGGAAATAAACACAGTACATCTTAAGACAAGATTTTACCTATTCCACGTGTATAGGGAGGAAAACCCTGAGGTCTGTGTTCAACTTTGCCAGTGAAAAAGCCGGAAAGTCCTGGAGAGTGAAAACACCCCACCCCCAGTGTTCCCTCTGAACTGAGTTAGTGTGAGCTGGCTCACAGTTTTTTAGCCTCCGGATCAAACATTTTTGCCTTTGCTCAGGAAGGAGGGCTCCAGAGCAACCTATTTCATGCAGTAGCCAAATCACTTGTTCACAACTTTAATGCCAGTAGCTCATAAAGTAGAATTTTTGCTCACAGGACTCCACAGCTTACAGGGAGCATTGGTCACAAGTTCTGTCAACAGTTTTCATTCTTTTCTGGAATGTTTGAAAAAATTTAAGGCATAGTTTATGACTTGTCTAACATACAACAATCTACAACATTTGGGGTATTAGCAACAGAGGCATCACATCCAAATCACAAGACAAGGATGATCGGGGGGCCTGGAGACCAAGAAGCCCTGTGAGGCAAGACTGGGGGCCCTGGGAAGGTTCAGTCTGGAGAAGAGGAGGTTGGGGGGGGGGGGCTTAAAGGCCCTTAGAGGGCTCTTAGAGGAGGCTCTTAGAGGAGGCTCTTAGAGGAGGCTCTTAGAGGAGGGCAGGGAGCTGTTCTGTGGGCAGCAGAGGGTAGGACTCACCATAATGGGTTTAAATTACAGGCAGAAAGATCCTGGCTGGATATTAGGGATTTTTTTTTTACAGTAAGAGTAGCTGAGCAGTGGAATGGGCTGCCTCGGGAGGGGGTGAGCTCCCCCCTCACTGGCAGTCTTCAAGCAGCAGCTGGATGAACCAGGCTGATCCCGCACTGAGCAGGGGGGTGGACTAGATGGCCTGTAGGACCCCTCTTCACACTCTCTGGTTCTAGGCTCACACTTTAAAATTCTATAAACAAGCCAAATGGTTCATTTTTATATGCTAAGTTATAAATGACGCATTTTACGTTGTTAAATAAGTTTACGTTTGCTAGGGAAGAATTTCATATATTTCAATTCCTCCCCAAATTTCTGTTCTTCCACCTAAACAACCCCCCCCCCCCCCCCGTAGCATCACAAATTCTAGATATCTGACATCTGTCACCAGCCGAAAGGTCCTTGCCCCATAATCCATGCCAGCACCGAGAGGCGGCAGGATCCTGAGGCAGGCCGAAGGACAGGGCTGGCCCCTTCCGGGACTCCCAGAAACACCTGGCTGTCCAACGCCGGAAACTAGATGGCTGGACTGGATAAACCTTTGATGAGACAGGATACAGATAGTGGCACCAACTGAGCAGCACCCAGATCCTGACACTCCTCTTCCAGGACTTTGGAAACTTGACACCCACAGGCCTGCTTACACCCCAGCTGTAACTGGAAACCCTGCAGGCGAGCAGTGGGCACCACGTGTCTTCTTTATCTTGACCTTGGTCCCTGGTCCAAGGACAGGCAAGGGGAGGTAAGCTGAGGGAAGGGCAACGATGGGGGTCAAACTTCAGGGGCCCAAGAACGCAAGAGGGGGGGCCCTCCGGAGATAGCTTGGAGCAGCTGCAGAGGTTGCCTAGCCAGCTTTAATGCTTGGGCCACACAAAGTGTCCTCCTGGCCCTGGCTGTGCAAAAGGAGACTATGTAAGCAGGACCCCTTGAGTCCTCGAGCTGGGCCAACTACTGAGATGACCGAGTCTCTGGGTAGCAGAATGGATGCAGGGAGAATCCGATAAAAGGAGCCAGACTGGAGCCTGTTCCACTGTCTATCATAGGTATTACCGTGTTCTTACTGCACTACTTTCTACTTTTGTAATCTCATTTTTTGCACTGTTTATCAGTTTCAGTACCTTTATTGGCATACATAAAATGCACCACAAAGAATACAGATTGAGATGCTTCCTCAGATGTGAAATGCAATAAAGGTCAGCCAGCAAGAGGTTTAAATCTTATGCTCCCTCATCATCGTAGCAATTGAGAGATACCTTGCTGCAGAGTATGTGATATGGGGACACCGGTAGGACAATAAAAAGAAAACTAGCCTCTCACCAGACAGTCCAGCAAGATTAAACCAGAGGAGTCTAATTATGGAGTCCTGCACTTTTTCATTAACATCACAGTAGAGTAAAATGTGAGCTACTGATTCCGGTCTCCTTGCTCTACATGGGCAGAGTCTTTTGTGAGAGGGAAGGTTTGCAAATCTCCCAGATAGGACCACTGACGATAGGACATTAAATTGAGCATGCATGAAAGGTCAATGCAGTTGAGGGAGAATAACCTGTGAGAAGTAAGCAGCAGGTGCCCCACAGTCAGGGCTGATGCCCTGTTTTATGACATATCATGCCTGATACTCTTTTTGCATTGTTTCTAAGTTATGCAATCCTAGTCCTACTGAACTGTTTATTGGCTACTGATTGCACTGTTTTATGCCTTGCATTTTAGGAACTGTCCCAATAGCCTGATTACATATCTGTTGAAAGAGTCTCATTGTTTTGAATGGTTTGCTGCTATAGAAAGGAAAATTGTCTCAATAGGCTTATGCTTGAATGATATGATGTCCTTATCTGAAACACACATCTTTGCTCTGCTCAAACAGAGATTAATTGATATTGAAATGCAAGAACTTAGAGCCCTGGCTTCTGGTAGATGCTCCCCTTTAAGATGGGCTCGTTTTCCGATCAACGCCCCTGCACAATTCTTATCGGATTTGACTTCCCCACAGCTGCGTAGAGCATTTATGCTGGCCCGCTTCAACGTGCTCCCCTCTGCGGTTTTAGCAGGAAGATTTAAGAAAATCCCCTACTCTGTTAAGTATTGTGATTGTGATTCAGAGGAGATTGAAACAATTGAACATGTATTCCTCTATTGTAGTTTGCATGATGACATTCGGGCACTTTATTTAGAAGCTATTCTTAAGAAGGATGTCAAGCCATCTGATGACAGAATGTTGTACCGTTTACTGGCTTCACAAAATATAGAGGTTATTGAAGCGGTGGCTAAGTTCTGCAACTGCCTCATAATGAGGAAGCTGTGTGTTAAACCCATGCATTGAAGGGTGACTGTTTATGATTTTGATCAATGCCAATAAAGGTTTTGAATTGAATTGACTGTTTTATGCCAATTATTCTCCCTGAGAATCAGCAAGAAAGAGGGGGCTATAAAATAAATTCAAGTTAAGTCAGCCTTTATTGGCA
>NW_015181324.1:0-3316 GCF_001447785.1 Gekko japonicus
CAGCAATTTACCAGCAGGGCTTGTGCTGATACCTGGCTCGGAGATGATTAACGAGCAGCAGAGGCAGGCAAACAGCCCTCCTGACTCACTGCCCAGAGTCGTTCAAATGAGAGAGAGACTCCAGCAGGACTTAACAGCAAGAAGACATTCTGCTCGATTGCAAAATAGGTGAGCTGTCAGTCCTGAGTTCTAATAGATGCAGGGGTGCACTACTTGGAAACAACAGCGAGAGGGCTATTTAGCTTCGGGCGAAACCGGCTCCATTTGTGGACGCAAACTCATCATCACTCCGTGACGTCTTGCTGCTAGCCACCCCTCGGTTTCCAGACCTAGTTCCTGCTGTCTGCTGCTGGCTTGTTACCTTGGCTCGTTGACCCGGCTTCTGGTATTGTGTTTTGGACTGGTACTCTGGGCTTCTGATAACTCCCTTCGGCTTCCGACCCAGGACTGAATGACCTTGCTTTGGCTGACGCTTTACACTCTCACTCTCGGCTTTTGCCCCACCCTTCTTGGCTCCAGACCTCGGACGGAACTTGGACTTCCTGTTGCCTGTGCACCAGACCGTGACATGCTCTACAACCGGGACCATGGCTGCTGCTCCAGAACTACTTCCAGAGTTCAACCCCACTCACCCAGAGAGATGGGAGGCCTGGGTGGAATGCTTGAAGTACTTTCTGGAGTTCCAGGGAATCGAGGGCACCACCAAGAAGAAGGCACTGCTGCTCAGCTCTTGTGGAATCACCACCTTGGTAGCTCAGGGCCTCATCGCGCTGACGTCGCTGCCGCTCGCCACCTTTGATGGTCTCATCACAGTGCTCACCGACAACCTTGTGCCCCAGCCCCCTCGATTGGCTCACTGCCTTGACTTCTTCGAGCAGAATCAGAGGCCCAACAAATCGGCCTCTGACTGTGTCGCTGCCCTGTGCTGACTGGCTCTTCGATGCTAGTTCTGGAGCCTTGAAGAAGCCCTCCTTGACCGTTTCGTGTTCAGGCTCAGGGACGAGAAGCTCCGTCGCAAGCTCATCGGCCAGGAGGACACAAACCTCCAAAAGGTGATCTGGGAGGCCACGGCGTTCGAGAAGTCTCGAGAGGTTGGCAACCAGAAGCCCAACTGCCATGCCGCCACAGTGCATCAGGCTGCCGTTTCCAGTTTGGTGTAGTGGTTAAGTGTGCGGACTCTAATCTGGGAGAACCGGGTTTGATTCCCCACTCCTCCACTTGTACCTGCTGATGTGACCTAGGGTCAGTCACAAGCTCTGGCACAGCTGTCCTTGAAAAAGAGCAGTTTGTGTCAGAGTTCTCTCAGCCCCACCCACCTCACAGGGTGTCTGTTGTGGGGAGGGGAAGGGAAAGGAGTTTGTAAGCCGCTCTGAGACTCCAAGTGAAGGGCGGGGTATAAATCCAATCTCCTCTTCTTCTTCTACCTCACAGGGTGTCTGTTGTGGGGAGGGGAAGGGAAAGGAGTTTGTAAGCCGCTCTGAGACTTCAAGTGAAGGGCGGGGTATAAATCCAATCTCTTCTTCTTCTTCTACCTCACAGGGTGTCTGTTGTGGGGAGGGGAAGGGAAAGGAGTTTGTAAGCCACTCTGAGACTCCAAGTGAAGGGCGGGGTATAAATCCAATCTCTTCTTCTTCTTCTACCTCACAGGGTGCCTGTTGTGGGGAGGGGAAGGGAAAGGAGTTTGTAAGCCGCTCTGAGACTCCAAGTGAAGGGTGGGGTATAAATCCAATCTCTTCTTCTTCTTCTTTTCTTCCTCAGCCTCTGACGGGTCCAACAGCAAGGAGGCCCTGCGGAAACACCGTCCAACCCAATGAGACACTCGCCCATCCGCCTCGGCCGGTTTGCGCCCAGGCCGCGTCGCTGAGACTGCCTCACTGACGCTCTGCACCGGCTGCGGGGACCCCCCTGAGTGACGCCCCTGCTGCTTCAGGGATGCGACGTGTCAGAGCTGCCGGATGTCTAGCCACACCGCAGGCACCTGCCGCTTGAGGGGAACCTGAAGGAGACAAGCCACTAACCAGGAGCCATGCTCCCTCTAAGCTGAGTAGTGAGTCCCTAGTGGTCACTGCCAGGCCTGTCCTGAACAAGTCCTGAACAAGTCGGGAGACATGACAGGGACCAGGGACGAGACCTTTTCCAGGGCTGTCTTTGCGGTGGCTGAAGTGGTTAAGACGCTGAACTGCAGGCTGTGGAAGGTCGGTAGTTCAGCAGTTCGAGACCCGAGTGTGCCACATGACAGAGTGAGCTCCCATCTCTAGTTCCAGCTCTGGCAATCTAGCAGTTCGAAAGCAAGAAATCGCAAGTAGATAAATAGGTGCCACTTCGGTGGGAAGGGAACAGCGTTCCGTGCGCCTTGGTGTTTAGTCATGCCGGCCACATGACCACGGAAACGTCTTCGGGCAGCGCTGGCTCTTCGGCTTCGAAATGGAGATGAGCACCGCAACCCTAGAGTTGGACTCGACTGGCTTTCGAGCAAGGGAACCCTTTACCTTTACCTTTTACTTTGCCTCTTAAGAATGGTGCAGCAGTTCACATGCCTTAGAGACCAATACAATTTGTGGCATACGTGCTTTCTAGTCAAAGCTGCCTTCATCAGCTATCTGACTCATTAAAGCTCATACCCTGAAAATCTTGTTGGCCTCTAGCAGTGTTCCCTCTAAGCTGAGTTAGTGTGAGCCTCCGGCTCACGCATTTCTGTCTCAGCTCAGGAAGGAGGGCCCCAGAGCAAACGAAGTTATGCAGTAGCCAAATGGCTCGCTCACAACTTTAATGCCAGTAGCTCACAGGAGCTGCGGTGGCTCAAGTGGTTAAGACGCTGAACTGCAGGCTGTGGAAGGTCGGTAGTTCAGCAGTTTGAGACCCGAGTTGCCGCATGACGGTGAGCTCCCGCCTCTAGTTCCAGCTCCTGCCAACCTAGCAGTTCGAAAGCAAGAAATTGCAAGTAGATAAATAGGTACCGCTTCGGTGGGAAGGTAACAGCGTTCCGTGCGCCTCGGTGTTTAGTCATGCCGGCCACATGACCGCAGAAACGTCTTCGGACAGCGCTGGCTCTTCGGCTTTGAAACGGAGATGAGCACCGCAACCCTAGAGTCGGATTCGACTGGCTTTCGAGCAAGGGAACCTTTACCTTTACCTTTTAGCTCACAAAGTAGAATTTCTGCTCACAAGACTCCGTAGCTTGGTAGGTCTCTAAGGTGCGACTGGACATGAACCTAGCTGTTCTACTTACTATGTGAAAAAAACCCATGACACATATAACATATATCTATTTATTGATCATATATCTAGAGCTAGGGACAGATGGGGAGATTTCTCT